>NC_042303.1:15995273-16227773 GCF_901000725.2 Takifugu rubripes | reverse complement strand
CTCCCAGAGTTTCTCACTTTTGGGACAGTGGGATGAAGCTCGATGTTGATGAGATGCACGAGGAAGGTGGGACTTCTGTGGCTGGTGGAAATCACAAAAGAGGTTTGGCGATTGGCCAGATAAATCTGCCTCAACGTCTGCCCCCTCCTTCCCTCCCTTTTTTGCTCTCCTGAATTCATCCCCTTCAGTGTCAAGAAAAGGCCCTTGAGACCACATTACTATCCCCTCCGAGCTAACACACATTTCCACGTGCACGCACACACCTCTCTAACGGGCCCTCAGAGCACCAGACCATTAGAGCAGTTTGAAGCGGGGCATATTGTGAGGTTTCAGGGGAGGAGTTTTCAAACAGAAAAATCTCAATGGAGCATCTCTCATCCCCTGAATGGGCGGATGGGTGTGAGTGAAACAGTTGATGAATATTAAGTATGACGTAATGGTCGATGCCCCTCACCCCCCCCCGTCCTCCCGCTCCCCCAGGGGACGGCAGGGATCGCTCTGACGTGCGTGTGTGTCCGTTGAAGTCAGCCGACTGCTTGTAATGTGTGGATAATAGGGGAAACGCCACAGACCTCGGCTCAAACGTGGATTGCAAGCAATCAGAACTTTTTGGACAGTTATCCACCTGACACAAATGTTTTTTGGTGGGCTTTCATATATCACATTTTTCTGCCTGTTTGCTTTTTCTCTCCACTTACAACCACGTACTCCACATAGCTTCTCACATGCACCGTCCTTGGTTGCTTTAACCACCAGATTCTATAATTCATCCTTTTGCTATCCATCGACCACCTGCCTTTTCTTCCACCGCGCACGTGGACTCTGTGGGCTGCAGTTGCGTTTGCATTCATGCTTGAATGTGTCCACCATGCGTCCCTGACCACCTTCTCAAGTGGTCGAATCACAACGCACCCTGATGCTTTGCGTGCATTTACACCTGCACTTTCATGCTATCAAGCGCTATCTGATCACACTCAGACGGAGGAAAACACCCACATATTCTAATGTGTGAAGAGGGACTAAAGACCTATGTGTAGACGGTCGTCCAGACCCTTTTGTCACATGCAGTTCCTGGGCAACCAAATAATACGTTTAAGATAAATCACAGGGGGCAGAACATCATCATCATGCAGAAAAGGCGTTCACACGTGGAACATGTGGCCAGTAATGTACCCACGACATACACGATGCCAGCATCAACGGCGTATGACCTTTGACCCCGTGCCCATTTTTTGGATGCAAACTCCGTCTGAACTTGAGTTGCACACTGAGATTGAGGAATCTTAGAAAGAAAGCATGAGAACGCTGGCATTGACGGGCCCACATGTATGAGATTACACTTCTGGCTGGCTTTGTGGCTCAGCGCAGCACTTCCTTCATTATCCTGAACTTCGGTGCATTACAAATCCCCTCAGATAGCAACGTGTTGCAGGCCTCAATCATCATTACGCAGTACAGTAGCAGCATTTCATTACGCTGTCAGCCGTGGTAATCCTCCGACCAGGGTGGCCCTCACGGAGCATCAAACGCCGGCGCCACTCTGAAACGGAGGCGAGCCAGGAGGCGGCGTAATGATGCGAGCTTGTAAATAATCGCTCTGTCAGTGCGGTAAATAGGAGTTTATTTAACAAGCATCACATCAGAGACGTGCCTCAACCCTCTTCTTCTTCTTCCTCCTTCTATTTGTCCCTCTCTCCTCCGCACTCGTCTCAGGCGCTGCGTTTACAGCCGAGCATTAATAATAATAACAATGATAAACAGAGGAGAGGGAACCACGCTAGTGTGTGTAAAAGGCCCTCACGCTCAGCCAGCTTACAGCGTTTAGCCCCCATTAAAGACGGGATGTGGAGGAGCGGGTGGGGGGGGGGCGGCGGGAAAATAAGAAGCTGTTATTTTGCATGATATTAACCACATGAAAGCGTGCGGCTGCCGGGGACAGTAAAAGTCACTGAAGAAGACAGTGGGAGGGTGGCAGAGAGGGAGGAATAATGTAAATAGCGGCTGGCTGAGTTATCAGGCACAGCACTGTCAGACTCGCATGCGTGTGTGTGCGTGTGTGTGTGTGTTATCATACGTAACGCTGTCAGACGGCCCATTGTTTGGGAAGCGATAAAAGGCAATTTCCCTGAGTCCCTTGTAGAACCACACGCTCGGCTTAATTTGAGGGCCATTTTCTGTGACAGTGTTGACAGTTTATACATCTTTCTCCCCCTTTTCCTGTGTATGTGTGTGTCTCTCTCTCCTGTTTCCTTGCTTCCGCTGCTCATCCTTTCTGAAAGTGCGTGTGTGTGTGTGTGTGTGTGTGTGTGTTTCTGTGTGTGTGTTTCTGTGTGTGCGCTCGCTTTGTTACAAAGAGGCTTGCATTCAATCCATGTTTATTAGTATCTCAGCCCTGTTTGGCATGTTTCCTTTGAGGAAGCGACAATACCTGATAGTGTAATACCTGTCACACACACACACACACACATGCACGCACACACACGTCTGATGGGGAATGTTTTTCCCTCTGCCCTGTCTTAATCTTGCCCTGACACAGAGCATTGTGAGCTGTGCTGGGCTGCCATCAGAGGCGAGCATGTCCTCTCATCATCCTGAGAGAGGGCCTATTAGAGGAGCAGAGGATGATGGGAGGCAGGGAGGAGAGACGAGAGGAGATCGCAGGTTCAGGGCAGGATAATTGACACGGAGGCTCCCGTCGCCTGCGGAGGAGGGTTTTTTTCCCCCTCCACGGCGCCTTTAGGGAGATAGCAAACAAAATATTGTGCACAAACACACACAGATGCAGATGTACATGTGTTTGTGTGTCTGTGCTGTAATTTAATAGATTCACTCTGGATTTTTGGTTTATGGTGATGCCAGCTTTTATTCGAATAGTTTCTTTTTTAGTTTTAAACATCAACCCTTTCCTGTGTGTGTTGGGGATAAAAGAAAATCTATTAAATGCATTCAATCTGGTGGACATTGTGCAGTAAATATCAGACGGATGCTGCAGGTGGACTGATTGTGGTGATGATGCATAGATGGAACCACTTCTTCATTTAAGCTGAAGTTGCCTCACACAAAGATAAAGACTATCTGCTTACCGTAATCTTTAACCTATAAAAAGAGAAGAAAGGAGTCCTGTCCATTCTATTCCTTAACTCCTTTATCAGTTTTCAAAGATGGGCTCTCCTGCTTCCTTTATTCCTCCAAGGCTGTTTTATTGTATCGGGCAGCAGAAGTATTCTTATTGCACATTTTTTTTATTATATCTTATTGTCTGTGGAGGATTTGCACAGTGGTGATCTGGTGAACAATGAGCATGGCTTGAGAAAGAAAACTGCTGTTTGAATTTGATGCCTTCTTGCATTCTCCTGTGCGATAAGACTTCCAATAAAAAGGTGGATTAAGAAACTTGGCGATCTTTTCAGTTGTCATGAAGGCGCAGACGGGTAAGTAAAGCCCAAATGCCGACGTATTTAACAAAGAAGTGCGGTTCAGGCGGCCCGGCGCTCCTCTCCTCGCTGTCTTCCCTCTCCTCTCTAACAATTGGTCCCATGTAGGAAATGAGTGGATTGTTATTTCAAACTCAATAATGTTACATGACTCCATCAAGACAAGGCTGCTCTATCAAACTCCCGGAATCTCCAGAGATAATTTAATCACCAAATGCCAAACTGCCATGGCACATTTAGGTGTAATTTTCATCCGTGCAAAGGTAATTTGTTTCAGTATTATGAATTAATTAAAGCCTAACAAAGATGAAGAAGGCTGTGGAATATCTAATCAACAGACCCTTGAAGACTGATTGATTCTCTCTCCGCAGCGCTCCGGCCCATCATGCTTTGTCCTCCTCCTTGTTATTTACTGTTGCGTTTTTTTCTGTCCATTCCACAAAGAGTTTGAGGATATTAAACAAAAACACGCTCAGGCCGAGCCGATCTGTGGCTGTTCTATTCAACGGTTGTGTTTCCAGCATCGCAGCCTGTTTTTGGTGCCTTTTAGAAGTGGCCTGGTGCTCTGCAGAGAACATCCATTAAGTCTATTTTTTTAATCCAAAAGCCGCATCAGTCTGCACCAAACAGATCGAACCAGGCAGGAACCCACGAGGACGTACCTTTGTGTTCCATTACAGTGGCTACAATTAAAGGATTAAACTCTTTTTACAGATAAAAACCCTAGTAAAGCATGTTTGATACAGACTATTAACCCATTAAGTAGGAATGAAAATCGAGGAAGAATAAACCAGTTCAGCCAGTTATCAAGTAGAAGCTCCCTTGAAAGTTTTTCAAGCACTGCAAATGGGCCCTTTTAGATCAATGCCTAGTCCTCAATGGTGGCCATCACCAGGGCGTGCTCCCATCAGTCTTACGCTCGTGTTCAACTGGGACGACGTCACTCGTTTGTGGGGTGACACGTCCAGCGGTCCTTCCTGCCGGCCTATGGAGCTCGGCTTCTGGCCATGCTCACATTCAGTGCGTCGCATTCTTCCCTAAATCTTGTCTTGCCAGTAAAGTGTCCCACCTCCTCCTGTGTCGTTCCCTCTCACTTACTGCAGCTTTGTAGAAAAGTCAGTTCTCGCTGTGAAAAACACACAACAACCTAAAATACACCTGCTGATGTCAACGGTAGAAAACTCCATCTCCCCAGCTGCTCGGTCTGAGCTGTCCGTGCATGTGCAGTCTCGGCCTAGAGAGTGACGCCCCTGCACGTTGTTACAGTTTATTATTTTCATCTTCCCGGCAGCTTTTCTGGTCAAATGGTTTACGGTTTCTGTTGACATTTAAATAGACGTTGATGCATTCCTTTTTCCAATGCAAGCATCGGGGTGGAGTCATGTGTCCTTCAATCATTCACGCAGCTGCTCATCTCAGGGGCCCAGGACTTTGTTTTCACACATTAAATAAGCCTCAGGGTACCTGAACGCGTCCTTTTCACCCCTAAACATTCACTCGCAGGCTTGCAGCACAGCAAAAACCACTCTGCACCATAAATCAAGGTTAGAACATGCCAAAGTCATATACTGTACAGACGAGTCCTTCTCACGCACACAGTGCACATGTCAGCTGGTATCTGCCTTTCAGATCTGCAGGCTTGTCCACTGCGTGTCGTTCCTCTGCACTACAAACACAGACTTTGACGCAGAAGGCTCACACCCAGGCCCATAACAGTAAATACAACAAATGCCTTTTCATCTAGCAATAACAACATACCTCACATCCAGCTCTGCAGCATGGGTAAATATTTGCCCCGCAAGACTGAGATATGAGGGGCATGTTACGTGGCTGAGACAAAAGCTGGTAAATCTAGGTGAACGGTGAAGGAACCGACCACGCAAGCCTGCCTTTGTTGCTCTTGCAAACATTATAAAAGATTGTTTTGTACAAAGATGCTGAAAAGACAGCGAGGGGCTCTTATCCAGCCCGTAGAGGTTAACGATAGCTGCAGGTGCATTCTTTTACTTAGTCTTAACGAGAGTCAGAGCAGGAGGTGCAGAGTTCCGCTGAAGCAAGTCAACCAATTAATGACTGTTTAGTGAATCATCAGGGTGTGTTTGGGTATGTTTGTGTGTTTACTGAGGCATCATGGGAAATGCAACAGAGACTTTCAGCAAACAAACACATGCTGATTATGTTCCCTGACAGGTACAGGTGTCGCCCACTTCACTTCTCTTTCCGGTCTAACTGCAGATCTGTTCAAAAACGTGGTCTGATTTCATCCAGCAGAAGTCTTACATCACACTAGGCAAAAAAAAAAGATTTCTCATAATTGCAGAGAGGAAAGGTGTCATCCGAACCTGTGGACATACGCATGTTTGCAACTCCTGAGTGCATTTAATGACCCCCGGACTTCCTGCTGTTAATCGCAGTGTGGCGACACCAAGCAGATGACCAATTAAAAACCCTCGTTCGTACATCCAAGAAGAGCGACGCTACCAGGCTCCACGCCACGGTGGGCCGCGGCTCTCCCACAGCCCGCTCCTGCCTCCAGCCCCTCCATCCCGCTGAGCGACAGGCGTCTCTTTTACATGCATACACACGAACACGTGAGAAAAACACACACACATGCACACAGAAATGCAGAGCGCCTTATTACTCTCTTAACAATCTGCAGGGCGTTAATTGAAACCCCCCCGAGTCCCAGCTCTACCTGCATTCCTTCCCTCATTATCAATGAAGGTGCCTTTGGGGAAGGAAGAGACGGGGGAGGTGGTGGAAGGGGAGCACTCCCGAGCCTCCTGCGCTGACCCAGTTGTGCGTCCACAGATCTGATTGAAATCAACTTTGCAGCAATTTGTTGTCTGACGACCTGACACACGTTCTGGTTTTTCCAGAAGTCTGCTGCCGACTTTCCAAAGGGACAATATTTAACTACTAAAATGAGATAAAGATACTCCTTAACAGCTGGAGCTCACCTAGTAAAAATCACCTGCACTGTCTGGTTATTCCAGCCAGCCCAAATCCAGACGTATTTCTCTTCAGTTTCCATCTAAAATATAACATTTTCTTCTTATTTCTGCTGGAATAACCCCTGGACTCATTTTATAGAGTCTTGGTTGGTCCTGTCAGACTCTAAAATGATTTCATTGTTCAATTTAGACATTGTGCAGTGTGGAAGTGTGAGCCAGTGAATGGTGTTCTGTGTGTAGGTACTTGTGTGTGCACCAGGAGAGCCGAGGATCCGATTAGTACTACTCTGAAAGTAATTACCTTAATTAAAGCAGTAATGTGTGAAGACAGACGGGGTGAGGGGGGGAGGAGGGGGGAGAGAGCGTGCCATCTTTTATGGGGCAGCGTAGGGAGTGTGTGATTTAAGGGACAGGCTCAGCAGCGTTCGTGGGGAGGAAGAGACGGGAGAGACAGGTGGGGTTAAGAGAAACCCGGGGTGAGTCAGGATGGAAGTGAGGTTCTCTTATGGGAGGAGAGAGGAAGGTGAGACAGTCTGTGAGAGAGATAAATGGTGGAACAATAAAACAAAACTCTGTCTCACAGACAATAAGCCTGATTAATTTTACTCCATATATCATTTCTGTTTGGCTGCATGCAGGGCTCTGAACCATTGCACCTCCGGAGAGGAGAGGAGAGGAGAGGAGAGGAGAGGAGAGGAGAGGAGAGGAGAGGAGAGGAGAGGAGAGGAGAGGAGAGGAGAGGAGAGGAGAGGAGAGGGGAGGAGGAGAGGAGAGGAGAGGAGAGGAGAGGAGAGAAGAGGAGGGGAGGGAGGAGGAGAGGAGAGGAGAGGAGAGGAGAGGAGAGGAGAGGAGAGGGAGGGGAGGGGAGGGGAGGGGAGGGGAGGGGAGGGGAGGGGAGAGGAGAGGAGAGGAGAGGAGAGGAGAGGAGAGGAGAGGAGAGGAGAGGAGAGGAGAGGAGAGGAGGGTAAGGAGAGGAGAGGAGAGGAGAGGAGAGGAGAGGAGAGGAGAGGAGAGGAGAGGAGGGGAGAGGAGAGGAGAGGAGAGGAGAGGAGAGGAGAGGAGGGGAGGGCTCTATGTTGATGCACATCTCCACAGAAATGTTGGACTGAGGCGTCTTTTGAGAATTTGAGAATTGACTTATTTAAATGTTCCAGGTAGCAGATCTGAAAATGTCAGATAAAAAGGTTAATATTCAACTCATTTGGTTGGTTGCACTAGTGAACCATTAACCATCGGCCCAACATTCACACCACTCATTCCATTGGTAGAAAGAACACTTCTACAGGCAGCAGACACAGTTGAGCTAATTGTTGAGAACCTGATCTGGGCTGAGTCTGGCCCAGTCCAACAATCACCAGAAACAGACACATTTGGAGGATCGGAGACTCTCAAACTGGCTGATTGAATGTGTCCTGTGATGGACATAAATGGATAGAAAAGTATCTACACCCCCCCCCCCCCCCCCCCCCCTCCATTTTTCTGTTCTCAAGTGAGTTTTTATAAGCTGCTGATGTTATAATCAACATATTAAAATGTACCTTATATTTAATATGCTCTAATGTAGCAGACATTTCAAACACACACACACACACACACACACACACACACACGTTACACACACACACACACACACGTCACACAGACAGTTTGGGGGTTAACGTGAGCTCTGGAGACCCCCTGCAGCTCTTTTATTCACCGTCTCAGGAGACTAAATGTGCACAAGCTTCATGTCACCACTTGTCACAAATATCTAAGGCCCAGCCGGATGTGTGCGCACACGTTGCTTCATAATTTGAGTGGGTTTTTTTTCTTTGGTTTTCTTGTGTTTGTTTTCTCAAATATTTGATGTTCTTTCCTTCAGTCAGTTGCTCCTGGGCATCCCAGCTCCTCTCGCATTACCTCTGATTGAAATATTTTCTCATATTTTGTAGGACGGAAGTCTTAATTGTTGTGCATGTTTTCCTCCGGTCTCCCCAAGGCCTCCGCTCTGGCCTTGCATGCACGTGCGCCGCGTATTAGCGATGTTTGCTTGTGTTTGTGCTGCAAAGTGCGTCGTGTCGAGACATTAAAAGAGAAAAGCAACGGTTTATTTGCATTAGCTGGAGGTCTCATCAAAGTGGTCAGATAATGGAAATGTGTAACCTCTGGAATTCACTCAGCGCAGCACGTGCGTGTGCGTGCACGTGTGCGAGTAACTCAGCATTGAAGTCTCTGGTAATATACCATTTTTCTGATAGAGTGGTTATTATGAAAATAATAACACGCCTGACAACAATATTCATAAAGGTAATGATGAATGCCACAATTCTCAGGGAGATACATCTTGGTTAAAAGAAAACAGCGGCCCAGCGTCTCCCACACCCTCAAATTATCTGCTGCTTTCACATTTCACTGATAGCAAAGATGAGAGCTGAGGAAAATGGACACACAATTATGCTCACTTGTCGTATATTAATACTGCTTCTTGACATGTTCCATGGACCCTGAGCTGTCATCTCTTTGTCTACTTTAATTGAAAATTAATGGTTAGTTGGTTGCCAAGGCAACACAGTGCTGCAGCGGTGGGTAGCCACGTTCAGACTGACACCAGTGGCATTGTTTGTCCTGTCTGACCTTGGAAGTCAGGAGAGAACGAAAGAAGAAAGGTGCAGAAGGACAAAAAGACATTAAAAAGAGAATGGAGAGGTAAAGGTTGAATGTTGTGCATTGAAGCGGAGGAGCAAAATAAAATAAAGTTATTATGGCCGTGTTTTGGCCGGGTAAAGAGAAAGAAAACGGTGGCAGGGGTGACTGAGGGAGACCGAAAAAATGATGTCAAGATGCCAAATGGGGAGAATTATATTTGAGTAAGAAAGCAGAAGAAGTGCCGGGATTACCTTTGTGCTGATGGAGTCAGAGGTCGCCCTGTGGCCCCATAATCAACTGGACACTGGGCGCGCGTGTGTGTTTGTGTGACACAGTGCTCCTTGTATTTACAAATCCATCAGTGTAGACATAAAGGACCAAATAGACGGTGACTTCGGGGCCATCTGTCTGGAGATTGAGGGAGAAGCTGATGGACGTGGTCCTCCGCTGAGGAGACTCCAGGGCCGGAATGAGGCCCCAGAGGTTAGAGTGGGCCGGGTGCGAGAGCATTCCTAAATCTGATCATCAGTCCACATCGTTTCAGGGGATGTCGCAGGATGCTGATTTACCTCATCACGCGCCCCCCGTTTCTCTAGCAGAATAATGGTGATTGGTGGAACCTTCCAGAATTTAGAAGGAGCTGCAGCATATTTACCACCTGAGCTGCTTTTCATTTGCAAACCGCTCCTCGTTCTAGTGGAACTCTCGCCAGGTCTGTTTCAGGTTGATTTAAATGAAGGTGTGTGTATATTAAAATGCAGAATATCTGAAACGCGTTGCAGCGCGAGGCCCCGGCAGCAGGCGTCCCCTGGGGTAGCGCTCAAACCTGAACTGAGAGAACTCTTTTAAAAGTGTTGCCACCAGCCTGGCTGCACAAGATAATGATGATACAACTCCTTTAAAGCTTTTAGCTGCTAATAAATCTGTACATGGGACGCACAAAAGCCGTTTTCTGAATGGACACAAAGGCGCCGTGTCCACACCTGCGTGTCGGCCGTTGCTTTGGCCGAGATTGAAAAACTTTCTAAAGGCTGGAAGGTCGTGGCTCGTGCAAATTTCTTATACAGACATTCTGCGAAGGCTGAATGCCTTCATTTTGTGTATTTTTGTTAGCAAAGTGACAATAGAAAGCCAACTTCTGCCGAATGACTTCCTTCCACGTTGAAAGATGTTTCTTCTTTCATAAAAGTGAACATATTCCTGCATCTCCACAAGCTTCACGTTGTTCTGATGCTTTCATTCTTCACCTCTGTTGCTGAAAAAGGCGCTAAAAATACCGTGCACATATACAAATGGTGAGGAACGCGCACAAGATGGTCCACCAGGAAGAAACGCTTTTGTATGGGACGTCTGTGTAAATTCTCAGTCATCCAGGTCATTGTATCCAAGGTAGTTTTCTCTGTCAACTGGACTGGGTTTCTTCTCTTGAAGACGTTTCGCCTTCTATCCAGAAGGCTTCTTCAGTTCTGTATGGGACCACACAGAACTAACTTTTCCCTGAGTTCCAGGGTCTCCAGGTCTCCTAATCCTTTTTATACAGCGGTAATGAAGCTTCTCTATGGATATTAGCGGTAATCACATGACAGTTTTGCAGTCGAAGTGCTTTTTCACATGCAAACATTTGGGAAAAGTCAGACGCGTGTGAGCGGCAAGTGTGCTGGTTGGATTTGTTCCTCTGGGACAAAGTTGCTGCGGCAACAATCAAAGTAGCTGGAGGAATCTGGAAAGCAGGAAGGATGAATTTATGAGAGCAAGAGGTGAGGGTTGGGGAGGCGGGCGGGGGTGTGCTGATGAGACGGAGGGCTGAGGTAAGGGACGTGGAAGGAGGGAGAAGATAAAAGAAGGATGGATCGCTTCCCCATATAGCATGAGTGGCAGAATCCATCATCTTGGGGAGCCAGATGTGCGTCACTCACATCAAACTTTCCAAATTAAAGGGCTACCTCAGCCCTCCACTCCCCCCTAATCCTCTCTCCATTTACCCTCTCAACATTGAGTCCCTGTGCGCCCTCTCACACACACACACACACACGTACACACACACACACATGCATGTGTACACAGGACATACATACGCATGAACTTGCTCCTTTTTTCCATGCGAACATGCTGAGATGGCTCATTTACGATGTTTTGCCAAAGCCACGTAGCCTCGGGACGCCAAACACTCCCCTGCGCTGCCAGGCGAGGCATTGTGGGTTATCTTATCTGATGCGAAAAGGGGTGGTGAATGTTATTTGCATGCTGCGTTGATGTTCAAACGGCAGTCTGAACGCTTCCTCGGCAGCGGAGGACTGCGATTGCACGGCCGAGGAGCAAACAAGTGGATCAGATGGTATCTGCCTTGGCCCAGTTTGCTGTCCTGGGTGAGCCGCTCCATTCTGTACCATAAAAACTTTACTCTGTTCACACGTGTGCAGGCGTGTTTCCCTGCAACTCCTCCGAGTGCGTCGGGCTTTATGGCAGCGATATGTTAAGTCCCTTATATTCCAGTCGTAAACTAAAGGTCTATAAGATGCTTAATGCAGTATGAAGCTGCAGAGGTGAAGCCGCAAATCTCCTGCTGCTCTTTAACCTGACACGCGGGAGGACGGACGCCACTCCAACCCGTCTGAGGACCCGCCCGCCTTTCACCTGTACAGAAGGAGACGGGGGACAGGTACACGGAGACGGATGGTGAGGAGGTGAGGAAAGGGCGGTAATAAGCAGGAGAAGGTGCCGACTTGCAGATGAGTAAATGTCACTGCGACGGTGGAGGTGCTGGGCTTGACGGAGCTTCCCTCCCTGTCTGTGTCATGCCCCCCCCCAAATTACCAAGGCGTCTGAGATTGAAGTCCAATTTCTCGGGCGCAAGATAAGTAAAATAAGGGAAACACCCCAACCTCAGAATCGCCCTTTCACACCCACACAGACACAACTTTCCTCCTCAGCCCTGCTGCCAGATGAAGTTTGATACCTGCGATTCCGCAGTTAATCCCAGTTGGGATTTAAATGATTGTCTTTCTCTTTCCTTTTTCCTTGCTACCATTTCCAGTCTCCCTCTCCCAATCTCGCTCCCTCTCCTTCCTCCGGCGCCGGGCGCAGGGAAAGCCTGACCTCCGCGTTTTCCTCCGTCCTCAAGATTGGTTTTAAATACTGAGCAGATTAAAGCACAGGCATGAAAGCTCACATTAGCCATATATTTAAAAATCCCCCCCCCCCAGCCGATAATCCATGTATTTGTCAGAATCAAACACAGGGGAATAGAAAAGGGACCAATGACATGATGAGGAGCCTGAGTCAGACGCTTTGTGAAGGGGAATTAGAAGGAGAGAGATACATTTAGCAGAATGTGGCCAAAGAAGAAAAGTCCTTCAGGATGATTATTGAAATTCGCTCAAGTCTCGCTCACGTGAGTGTTTGGCGGGACAAAAAAGCCGCATGGCGGTTCGCCGACCTCCGATGCCCTTCTTTCTTCTCTCCCCTTTTGTCTGCATACAAAGTGACCTGCGGCGATGGAAGTCTGGCGGAATCCATGGCGGAGGATGTGCGACATTAATGGAATTCACAAACACAAACGACATCCTGTTTAGGCCTCGCCAGCGAATCCTCCAAACTTTTCATGAATATAGCAAACAAAAACCTATTACATTCAGGGCGAAGCCTCCAAGGTTGTGAGGCTTTGCACATGTATGTGCATGTAAATCTGCACGTACGCACCTGTCCACAATAATGAGCTGGAATGAGGGAAGTTGCGTTTGTTAAAGAGATCTTTTGATAACAGGAGAACAAAAGCCCTGAAAAAGTCTTGAGCAAGTTTAGGGTGAAAGGTGACCTCCTCCACGCGCAGAAATAATATAAATAAATGCTCAGAAATCTATAGATGTTCAATGTCACCGTCTTTGCAAAGCGTTGATTAAACACTCCTGTGTTGCAGCACATTGTGTCAAAGGACAAGGAGAGGAGACGCGTGCGTCCTCTTTATCTGATCTGATATCTGTCTTTATGGGTTTACCTATTTAACGGTCTTTTGGATCCAACATTACGCACGTTCCACACAATCCCGACCTCACTTCCTGTTTCAGAGGCGAGCAGGTTCCAGCGGGGGTGCTGCTGGTCACGGGGACGTCCAGCTGACATCTTTCCATCTGTGTCGTATCTCTCTGTCTTACCTTCAGCCTGCAGCAGACAATGCAGAGGTAGAAATGTGGCTTTTCAAAGCAATGGTGTGTGTGTGTGTGTGTGTGTGTGTGTGTGTGTGTGCGTGTGTGTGTGTGTGCGTGTGTGATGCTTTTGGAGACAAAGACCCCCGCTGTAGGGAGTCCTGTGGGAAAGACGTGCGGCCGGAAGATGTGAGCGCACCGGCGAGTGATAATGTCAGCCTGAGAGATACGGCGTGTCATTTTACACAACCACGCATCAAAAAAGACAGTGGGGGGGGGGGGGGGGGGGTGGGGGGGACTACGGTGGGGGAGACAGCATGTCATTTGTTTGCTTTGATACGAGATCGCACTGAAGGGGAAGACTGGAAGCCGTGTGTGTGTGTGTGTGTGTGTGTGTGTGTGTGTGTGTGTGTGTGTGTGTGTGTGTGTGTTTGTGTTTGTGTGTGTTTGTGTGTCCTGCATGGACTCAGTTGAAGCATATTTCCTAAATATCACGTCTTCATTTACCCATAAGCAGCCTCACTCGGCCCCACACGCTCTTATTTTAACTGCTGACTTCACCGTTTGTGTTCACACTCCAAAACTGGCAATAACGAGTATCCGATTTTAATTCGTCAACAGCAGGAAAGACATTTTTTAATGTTGGATCCGTGTTTGAGCTCAGGTTTATTTGCCCCCACCCTCGCCTCCGGCGGCGTTCCAGCAAATCTCCTTCCAACAAAAATGACACTTCCAGAACCTGCGTGTGCTTCTACATTCATAAAACTGCTGAAGGCACCCGCAGCTGTTAGCATGTTGGCTAACAGGAAGAGTTTAATGGCTTTGATCTAGATTTTAATATGCGGATTAGTGTCATTTATTTTCAACGCCGGCTGATATTTCTGGACATTTCCAAGTGTTGTTTCCAGTGTTCCCTACCAAATATGTCTCCGTAGACCTGATAAAGTTTATCTAAAGCTAAATCCAAACACTTCTTATCTTAACCCTGCATTTCAGCAAGTTTTACCTTTAAACTTTCTCTAATGATCCATTTGTAGATGATACCATCAGATAAAAACGTTGGAAGAAAGTTTAATATTAAGAAGACGTCTGCGCTGAGATGGATCACCCTCCTTATGAGGAACGATTATCATCGATGTGCTGGCGCTGGCGTGTTAATAAAAAAATACAGCACTTCCAGGAGATTTTCAGGGTGATTTTACGTCCCACTGTTGCGTCTTCAGGGCCAGAGTTTATCACGAGAATCAGGGAACTCTGGCTGGAAAAGAACAACGTGGGATCCATCAACTGTTTATAACGTCGTTGCTCAAAGAAGAACATGACGTTCAAGGAGAACATTTTGAAAATTGGACGCACAACAGCGCAGCACGCAGAGCTAAGTGACCTGCGGATGTTCTGACATGGACGCTGACAGAGTCCACACTTTCACTTTGACATTGAAGGACTCTTGAGATTGTATTTTTCATCATAACAACAGTCATGTGGACGTTTCACAGTTTAAAATGCACCTGTGGAAGAAGCAGGAAGTTAAATTGCACATTTTATGTCCCTGTATCCTGACACAGAGGCAGGTTTTATGTGACACTGTGAGTTACGGCGCAGTTGCGAAACCTAAATGCTGGCATGAAATCTCCATTTCCTTGTGACTAGAAGCCTAACGAAGACATCTGGAGTCCCGGTGTCTTAAAATGATCTTTATTTTTAGTGAAAGTCTAATCTTCGACTCTTTGATGAACAGCCCTACACGTTGAGTTATTCCTCTGCCTAAAATGCTAATAATTAGCATTAGCGCCATCGCTCTGGAGTTTATCTACTATAGTTAATGACTTATTTCATAAATTGGCATTCATACTATAGATATAGTCCATAGAAAAAGTATTTCTTTTTTAAACTTAATACACAAGATTCAGGCTATTTAGCTTGATTTTGAAGTCAAACTGGCAACTTGCAGGATTAATGTTGCAGAAGTGAAAATGAAAGCTCCCATTTTGATGAATCACCTTGTACAATTATCACTCTTTTTTTGGCGGGGGGGGGGGGGATTCGTGCCTGCCTCAGACCTCAGTGGCTGAATTACTCCACCCTGCAGTGTAATATCCCAGTTCAACTCCCAAAGACTGTGACTTAATTACAGTAGCGTTTTCCTACATCTCGATGAGAAGGTGCAGAATTACATCTAAACCATTTTCAGGCCACATGGGGTTTTTTCCTCATATAATCAAAAAAAATTGAAATATGTGATGTTAATTTTTTTAAGGGGGGATTTTCAAATGAAGTGCGTACTTGAGACATAGTGGGCCTGCGGTCGTCTCGGGCGCTCCCTACATGTGGGGAGCAGCGCGAGTGTGTGTTAACACAGCTTGTTAACACTTGCGCCACCGCTTTGGTCGGGGCTCCTTAATTATCCCCTTCCCAACTGAAGGCCGCGGCGAGGAGAAAGTAGCCCTAAACCCGTTTCACAAGCGCGTCTTTGTCGCTTTGCTCTAACGTGCGTGAGCTTCTCTGCCTGGCTGTGGGACGAGGAGCCATAAACATGTTTATGAAACATGCGCTAATGGGAAGCAGGTGTTGATTGTTGCTTGAAGATGTTTGCTAATGCACGTGCAGGTTAGCCTTTACAGTTAGCACGAGGGCAAAGGTCGGTGTTTATCGGTGTGTCTGCAGCTTCTGCATCAGACCTGGGAGGGTGTGGCGAGCCACACGGGCGGGGGTGCACGTGGCGTATCTGTTTGTTTGAGCGCCTATTAGCGGCCCTCCCACTTTGTCTTTGTTTGTAAACACGCTCGCTGGTATGAGCGAGAACCACGTACGCACGTTTGTGACTGTTTGGATGATTTCGTTTGTGGGTTAGTTTCCCGCTCTGGGTCTATTTATTTACCCGTGTGTGTGTGAGTGTGTGAGGCCTCCTCGGGTTTGATTCTCAGCGGCGTGGGGATTTGGCGGGGGGCTGTTTGTGTGTAAACATCGACGGCAGTAAGTTTTATTTCATTGTAGATTTATTTTACAACGCGCCTCTCAGACGGCTGCTAAAACGCTCCCTCGCCTCGCTCCCGCCGCCGCGTCAGCCCCCCTACAAACAAACAAGGCGCTTGTTTGTGCTGCGACTGATGTAGCAGCGGGGACGAATCCCCTCCATCACATAGAAACACAGGCAGGAACCGCTTCTTTCCGCCTGCGTTTAAAGGATCACATTGACTTATTGAAGTTAGTGGCGGGAGCTTTTTTTTCCTCATTTTTACCAGCACGGTGACACTGCGGGTGAGCACTCCCATATTTCTCTTTAATTAAGCCAGAGAAAAGCTTGTAGAACAGCCAACCCGGCTCATGTAGCCACTTATGTTTTAATTTAATTACCTGTCCACTTTCATAATTATTCCCCCTGATTAACAGGGGGAGAAGGGTTCCTAAACGCAACGGGGAGACGGGGGAGATTTTCTCCTTCCTCCCATAACAGGATGGAAGGTGCTGACTTCAGACGTCCAGGCCGGCTTCAGCCTGACCCGCTTCCATTCTTTCACCTATAGAATCCGTCCTGCTGCCAGCATCTGTCCGCCGGGGCGGCCGCGACGGTAAAGACGTCAACGGATGCGATATTTAAACGTTTGCTCCCTCATGAAAGAGGAAAAACCTCAGAACCAACCGTAAATCGATGACCGTTGATATCAGAAAACATGGAAAGACATTAATACTGATTAATAGATTAGAACATTAATAAGCCTCTGGTGGCCGGAGGAGATTTCTATATGTTTATGTCAGATAGATAGATAGATAGATAGATAGATAGATAGATAGATAGATAGATAGATAGATAGATAGATAGATAGATAGATAGATAGATAGATAGATAGATAGATAGATAGATAGATAGATAGATAGATAGATAGATAGATAGATAGATAGATAGATCATGACTGTGCTGTGATTTACTGCAGTCGTGATCTATGGACGGGGCTCTGATGGACCACCATCAATTCCCGGAGGTAACAGCTCAGATAGAGAAGAGAGGGGAGGCTGAATCCAAATTTAGTACCCAAGTCAATGACTTCTGGTCCCCCCCTTTATTTATTTATTTCATTATTTTATCATATATATATATTTTACGCTGACAGGTTTGACGTAAGCTCTGGATTTCATCACCGACAGCCGTCTCCATGGTGACGACGCTGTCAATTACTAAATGAATGTGGCGAATATCTGCTAATAAATCTCCAAAAGTGTCTGTCGGGATTCCAAAACACATAAAGGACGAGGGTGGCGTAAATTTTCCAATCAGGAGATCGATTCCACATTTCTGTTTTATTTACCAGATATCAGATAAATCTTTATTATGTGGACAGATCCAGAGTTTTCCTTCTCTTCCCATTATCAATATGAATTACATGAGGTGTTTTTTTTTTCAAGTTTGGGATCAATTTTAAATGTGTAACAGGCCACAAGTTAAGTCTGAGTGATCAGGGGTTTGTTTCTGACACCCAAACTCTGAGCAGGCCGACATCTGTTCCTCTCTGCCCCAACAATGGCACAACAGAGCCTGGATGCAAAAGAGGTCAAAAGATCAGTGCCTTCCCCATACAAAAGAGGGGGGGGGGGTGAGAGAGGGGGAGAGAGGGAGAGAGAGAGGGAGAGAGAGAACGAACGAGAGAGAGAGAAAGAGAGAGAGAGAGAGACGCTGCTCCCTCAAAACGCGCACCTGTTTTAGAGGCATTACGGTAGCGCAACAAACTGTCCCCCCGCAGCGCACACACACATACACACTCCACGCTCGTGTACACGCACACGCTCACACACAGTTACACGCCGCGCTGGTGATCCAAGCCTGCTCCACAGCGAACCAGCGAGCAACAGACGGGATGCCAAAAAGTAAGGATCGGAGGAGAGCTCGGTCGCGCTGAAGAAGCCTGTTTGAAGAGGCGGCGGAGGACGCGGACGCGGACGCGGACGCGAGCAAACAAGACGAGAAGCTGCGCCGGCTCTTCGCGGCAACTTGCGCACAGTGCCAGAGTTTTTAGCGGCAGTATTGTTCTGACTTCACTCCAGAGGGGCCACTCCGAGAGGAGAGGACGCACACAAAAGGGAAAAGGAAAGGACTAACGACCACGCTTTTGTCGTTTCCAGTAATGTTCCTGCGGTCTTAGCTCCAAGGTTTCTCTGTCTCTCTCTCCCCTCTGTGTTTCTTCACTTTTTTTTTTTTTTGAAATTTTTCCTGCTGCCGGGTTGTGCCCCCCTTTGTCGCCGTGAGACGCGCCGGGGGCTTGAGGAGCAGAAGCGGGCTGTCCACATGGTCCAACCACTGGCGTGAAAGTTGACTTCTTCAGAAAGCAAGAGAACAGGTTGATGCACACTTTCATTCCCCTCCTTTTTCAACTCTTCCCGTCTCTTTCTCGCCTCTCTGCTTCCACTCAAACTCTCCGAAATCGCACTTTCGCCGAAAAGCTCGAAGTTGCAGCAACGTGCGGGGAAACAAATCCGAGTGTGGCTGATAAGAGAGCGGAGAATTCCACCCTCGGAGTTTCCCTGTCAGCCTTCCCTCCGTCCGGGCTCCGCGCTCCCTTATCAACTTTGTAATTCCTCTTCTAAACACTTTCCAAAGCAAAAACGCGACTCTCTTTGGAGCGACCCGCAACTTTACGCGTGTAAATTAGACTCAGCCCTTCCCGGCCCAGTTGATTTGTTTACTTATTTATTTGTTTATTTTAAAAATATGAGATTTGTGCATTTATTCCGAGCTTGGCAACCCTCTGATGACAGTGGGTTGCCGTCTAAAGACGCGCTTGTCTTCGCTGCCGTGTCAACTCAGTTTTTCTCCCCTCGCAGGTTCGGATTATTCTCGGGGGCGCCCAAGTTGACTCCTGCGCGCCCGTTAATAACCCTTATTGAGGGATTTGATAGTAAACACCAGCGTGGCTTATGTGGTGATAATTTTACACGCGTCTGCTTTGTCGTCGCCGTGCAGCGAAATTAAAAATCACCAGCGCGGAAACGTTTTCGTGTGAGGTTGTTTTAAACCGACACGAGGCCTCAAACTCAACTCAGGAGCCTTTTTTTTTAGGTCAGAGGATCGTTTCTGCCTTTTTCTTTACTCCTTTGTGGAATCAGCGCTGATTTGATGTGATTCGACGCGTAAACTTTGTAGATTAATCAGCGGGGAAAATGTTCGTTTTTCGTTTTTAAAAAAAAAAAAAATTTACGCAGAGACGATCTGTGGCTGAAATTCTGAAGCCTCGCTGCGTTTTTGAACTGTGGAGTGTGTTGTCGGGAAACAGGCGCACCCTGACATGTCAGACTTTTAGGAAAAAATTAGAATTAATAAGAAATAAAAACGAGCTCGGGTTTAGACCCGTAATCCGCGAAAGGGCAAAAATTGTGGCTGCGTCAAGATGCAGGTTTTTATATCTTTCTATGAACATAAAAACTGCACAATTTAATAGTGTCGGGCCACACTTTCCCCTCACGTTTGCTCCCTCCCGGAGAGCCCGTTTCAGGGACAGATCCTTTAAAAGTTGCTGCTTTTATTTGCGACCGTCGACCATTTTCACACAGCCGCTGAAAGCGAAGTTGCTCTTTTTCTTTCCTTCCTCCGCCCTGGAAGTCAAACTGCTTCCATCAAAGCTCCCAGGCGTCGTTCACAACATCCTCGCCTGTCAGATGGACTCCGGATCACATCTGACCAAAAAAAAAAAGAGAGAGAGAAATAGGGAGAGATGAACTGACAATTAATTGCTGTTCGTTGTCTGTCAGCCAGAGAAAAGCGCACAGGCCGTGTGGCGCGCACCCTGACACGGGCATTATTGCCCCGTGATTGATGGGCGCCGGGGCATTTGGAATAATTAATTTTATTTACTGTCCCCCCCCCCCTCCTGTTGTGTCCCCCCCACCCACACACACACCCCCTCCCGCCCTCTGTGCTGGCATTTTGGCGACGCGATGACACACTTTTAATTGCTCTTTAATAGAAGATCCAGCTGGGATGAAGCAGATCTTCATCACGTTTTATGACCTTGTCACGTTTCTGCTCTCAGCCACGAAATCAGCTGTTTCCAGTCAAATCTTCCCAAAATAATTCTTTATAAAAGACGCTTATGTGATGAACCTGAATTATAAATGAAGGGTGATAAAAGGCCGCGCTTTAACACTCACTATTTCCACCTCCTCTTGTAAATGCAGGCAAATATTTATTTTGAATTAAAATAGAAGGTGGATGTATTTAATTTATTAATGAATTTCATGTTGACATAATTCGGAGGCGCTGACAGCAGCTGTCAGCCCTGATCCCAACATTTTGTCGACAGAATACTCGTCGCCGCTGGATTATTGGGGCCGGAATCTCGACAAACTAACGATCCGCGCAGGCTTCGCCCGCGCCTTTATTCATTTTTCTCTGTTGTTGAATCTCTCTTCGGTAACGGCGGCGTCTCGGGAGCTCCGAATGGGTCGTTTCCAATAAAACGCAGCGCTGTAATTTTCTTTTCAAGGTTTTGTAAATGGAACCAGGACGGCGCACGAAAGAGACGGCCGCGTTTATGGACTCGCAGCAGCCGGCGCGGCGCTGTCCTTTGCGTCTCATTCACGAGCCATCACATCAGTGACAAGCTTTTCACGCACGTAGAATAGAAGCGGCGGCGGCGGAGCGCGTGAGAGGCAGGAGCAGAGATTTGGGATAAGGGAGCGAGCGCGGGACGCCGAGGGTGCAGAGGCAGGTTGTCTGTCGGCTCCTGCGTCTGTTGACACTTAAAAAAAAAAGGCTTTCTTCTTCTTCTCCTCCTTCCCTCCCCCACACTTTTAATTGTTTGATTCTCATGTGCTGCTGGTGTGTTCTTAGATGTTCTGGAATACTGCTCCTCCGGTCCATCCCTGCGTTCTGTCTGACTCGTGTCAGGTGTGAGATGAGACGGGCAATAATGGCTGGGAATCTAAAACCCCTTCAGCAGGATTAAAAGCCAGCGATATGATTGTGTTGCTCCATAAACTCACTCAGAGAGTCCTTATACCTCCAGCATGAGCGCACGTGAGCATACGTGTCTATGCTGTGTGTGTGTGTGTGTGTGTGAGTGCTTTTCCCTCCATTCACCTGTCCTGCCAGAGTGAAATGGACAGTGTTTGAAGTTTAAAACGTCCCGAGTGTCGGCGGCGTTGATGGCTCGTCCGTGCGTCTCTCTTCATTAAAGCCCTCCTGCTATCCCAAACCCACAAGTCTGAGTGGGCTTCTGCCTCCAAAGTGATGTTGAAGAGCAGCGGCGTGCGACTGTGCCGCGCGTGTGTTGGTTTGACCTGCGGTCCGCACTCGCCGCTTTACTTGGAGATCGGCACTCAGCGCGTTAGCTGTTTAAAAGCTGAAACGGTTAAATCGTCGATATCCTTTCGATTGGTTCGGAGAAAATGCAAAAATGTTCCCCTTAAAGGAGCCAAAGTGCATTTTTAGATGGAGTTATTTTTAAACCTGGCCGTCCTGGAGCGCTCGCTCTCGTGCACTTTATTGTGTGCTGGGCTTGTTGAAATGGGAAAACATGCTGGATGAGAAAATAATGTTGTCGTAATGATACGATTCCAGTGAAACGGGCCACGTTTACATTTATATGCTGTTAGAATTAAAGAAGCGCGGCCATCGGGCGGTCGGGGGAGCGACTGGAGGGGTCGCCGGTGGTGCGAGGGAACGCCGTGACGGGAACTTTCTGCTGTGATTGAGTGAGCGGTGAAACTGTGGCGGCGTTTCGGACCGAGGCCTGATTGTGTTAGTTTTTCTAAATTAGCTTGTTACGCGGGCCGGCCTGCAGCTAACCGGGCCGTGTTTGGTTGAGGGTCGTGGGCGGTACGTTGCAGAGAACATCTGGAGGAGCTCCGGTCTGTGTTCCACCTGTGTGAGGGGAGCCGCTCTTGTCTTGTGTCACCCTCTGAGCACTGTTGCCCGAGCGGCTGCTGCTGCCGCTCGCTGCTCAGCCCTCCGTCTCTAGAAACCTACGTGCCCGTCCTGCGCGGTGATTAAATCCAGCTCGCCGGCGCTCGCGTCTCCGTGTGTCAGCTGAGCGTTTCCTGTCGGTTCCTGCGTGTTCCGCTGGGCTTTTTGAGATGTTCCTCTGGCCCCATTAACAGCTGATGGATGTGAGAAGGAGTGACCTAACTGCTCGAGGCGGAAGAGGCTGTTTCCTATAGGCGGGGAGGGGAAAAGGGAAGCCGGAGAGATATAACAGAGGCTGGTGGAAATGAGCGAGCGAGGCTTTGTGGGCGTCGGTCTTTATAGCTGAGGAAGCATTAGATCAGTGTCTCCAGAGCGCGCCCGGCACCTGAGGCCGTGGCGGGCGCCGGAGGAGGGCCGCGGCCACGGAGGCTCTGCTGCAGGGGGAGCAGATCTGAAGCTGAGTCTGAGCCGGCCCGAACACACAGGACGGCCCACAGACGCCGCCGAGAACCCTCCGGAACGCCCGTGGCGTGCACTGACAGTGCATCCTCGCCGCTCCTCCTGTCCCCCGCTAACTCCGCGTCGCCTCTGACAGCTGTATTTGTGTTATGGATTTTCCTTCACTCCGCTCCGTCTCCCGTTCCTTCACCCCCCCCCCCCCCCCCGCCTCCCTCCTTCTCGGTAGTCGGCTCCCTTCCCCTCCGTCGCCTCCACCCTGTGACCTTTTGTAAGCACTTCATCAGAGAGCGGTTGGTGTTTTCTAAAACGCCGCGACAAACTGACAGGGCAGCCGTCAATCGAAGCCGGGAGGGAAGCGAGGGAGCACATCAGTGGAAGGGCCGGCCCGCAACAACAATGTGGCCAAAGTTTCTGCGGCGTGGCTTTAATGTGTATTGAATGGGACGTGAAGGGTGGGTGACAGCTGGGAGGCGCGAGAGCGCTAGCAACGTGCGCAGGCACACCGATGCGCGCGCGCTTTTTTGTGGTGCACATTTCGCAAACGGACCGTAGAGGAGCCGCTCCAAGGCCGGCTCGTCCTGTCGCCGCAGGAAAATGTGGAGTGGAGGAACGAGAGGGGCGGGGGTGCACGAGGTCCACGCCGGTCCGACATCTTTTCACAACTCATGTATCGTCATTTTTTTGCTGGATTTTCCTCAGAATATATGAATTCTTTCAAGCAGCTGGCGTTAAAACGTCATGCCAGGAAATTAGCAATGCAGGCCTGCTGCCCCAGACTGGGAAGCTAATCACCATTTAAATGCATCTCATTATGCTTTTTAATCCGTAAAGTATCTGGGATGTTGGCTAACACGGACGCCAGAGCGTCGGTGTGTGCTGCTCTTTTATGGTATTAGTATTTATGGTATTAGTTCCGGGGGACATGGGATGCCTGCTTAACTATTAGCATGTGAAGCGCCGCGAGATGATCCACCCAGCGCCAGGACGAGCTGTTAACCACTGTTAAACCAAATCACAATAGGCAGCCTGCGCCAGAGCGGATTGAAGGAGTTTATAAATCACTCGCTCGTGCCTTCGATGCAAAATTTTTTTGAGTAAAAACATGGAAACTTTGTAGAAGAAAAAGCTCATTTTTATATGGTTGTAATGAATAAGATGTTAGCATAAAGCTGCCGGTTTTCTCCACAGCGTGGCTTCCATAGAGGCCCTTAGTGGGAGGGGGGACAGGCAGGTTGCTGTTCTACTTGTACTCTAATTCAGTGTGTATGTGTGTGTGTGTGTGTGTGTGTGTGCGTGACGAGCCACAATTAACTGTCAATCAGCCGGTGACCCTCCACCTCTCTCCTCCGACAGAATTCCTCAGGTTTTAGGTTTTGTTTTTCAGACAGCTGTCGGAGCAGAAGAAAAGCAAACAGGTCGTCGCGCTCTCGCTGGCGAGTTTGTGTGTGTGTGTGTGTGTGTGTGAGAGAGAGAGAGAGTGTTTTTTTAAATTTTTGTTACATATTTCACCCTTCTGGAGGAAAACAAGCTCTGCCTCCTTATTTTCACACATAGACTCCAAACAACAAAAACCTTTCCCAGAGTAATGTTGCTTCGTTTTTTTGTGCTTTGTTCCGTCTCAGCTCTGTGGCTGCTCGCCGGGCGTTGAAACTCTCTCTCACACACACACACACACACACACACACACACACATACACATACACGGCTGTGTGTGGTGGGCATTGTTGACCAAAAGACATCTGCCACTAGATTATACCCAGCTGTTATCTGAATAATTGTGTAATCCCCCACCCCTGCCTCCCCCCCCCCCCCATCCTTCCCTGGCTCACCCATCTTGTCACCCCGACACCCCGTCTTCCTCCGGCCCAGGAGAGGTGAGCGATGGGTCTCTTTTCTGGGCTGTTTATGAGGGTGTACGTGGTCACTGGTCATTGTCTGACATTTGTAGAAGGATTTGAGCGGCCTTCCAACCCCCCCCCACCGCCCCCGCCCCCCCCCCCCCCCACCGCCCCCCCTCCCTCTGCCTCTCCTCCCCGTGGCTCTCGGGGAAATAAAAGTAGCCTAATCCTGCCAGATCAAGATTGCTGTCCACCACAGCTTTACCAGCCTGTGAATTAAAGCCAGCTCTCATGTTCCTGAGGAGAGATGTATGTGTGTGTTTGTGTGTGTGTGTGTGTGTGTGTGTTTGCCTTTGAAGAAGTGTGTAAGCCTGTTTTTCAAGCAAAATGTTGATCGCGAAGGGAGCGAAAGCTGAAAAAGGCCAGTAAAAGAGAGCAGCAACAGGCTGCGTGTGATCCTGTTCTAATACGTTTATTACCAGATTTCATGTTAATTGAAAAAAGAAAACACACTTTTGCTGCTTTTTCATTTTACACAAACGGCTTCGCTGACTGACGTCGGTGCATCGATTCAAGTTTTGAAAATTAACAAAAGTCGTTGTTTTTCCTTTAACAATTAATTGAAATGTTTTTCCAGATTAACAGACTGGAGGAAACTGTCACACACTCGCCGTCACACACTCGCCGTCACACACTCGCCATCACACACTCGCCATCACACACTCGCCAACACACACTCGCCACGTGATGTTTAAACATTTTATAATAAGACATGTATGCAAACCTTTTTGTAGTTTTTGTCTTTTTAAATTTGGATTTCCTTTTTTGCGGCTCAGCACACACACACACACACACACACACACACACACACACGCACACAGAGGCAAGTACGTCAGTGGTTGGTTGGAAAATGTTCTTCTCCCTGTTGGATCTTCCAGAGTCGCTCTGTGAAGGCATCCCCCCCCCCCCATCACACACACACACACACACACTCCTCTTCCTCTCTCCTTGTCATGCTGTTGTCTCTAATTATTACAGCTCTGTGTTCCATCAGGCTCTTCATTACATCCAAACTGCCATCACAGTTTACCTCCAATATTTGCAGCCTCTCCTCGGGCCTCGTTTCAGTGGGAATTATTTATTCAGCGCGCCTGAAATGACACGAGCCATCCTGAGGTTTATTAACACTTCCCTCGTCGCTACAGAGACTAAACTACATTTTCGGTGAATCATCGGGAGTGAAAATAAGACAAATATATAAGGCGGAAGTTAAAACGCTGTCGTTGTGCAGACAATTGAATTATTCCCCTGAATGTTGTTTATTCTTTTCTCTTTTTTTGCCGCTCAAAAAGGTTGGACAGCTAAAACTGTCCCTGGGTCAGTCACACACAGCAGCTGGGCCATGAGACACTGCAGCTCAACCTGTTACTGCCTCTTTTCCCTTTAAGTATTGAGGATCCTTGCGTGATATAGAAAGCAGATTTTTCTTTTTATATTAGTTTGAACTGTTGCCCTTTGGGGTTCTTCTATTTGCCGGCAGGAAAACGCCCGTTTGGCCACAGAAGGTCATTATTGTCGCGCGCAACCTGTGGCTCTAATCAGCAACTTCTCCTGCTGCAGGTTTTCCAATTGTCTAAAGGTCAGCTGGGACCGGTGCGTTAGCCTTGGCTAGCGGTTGACATAGATGAGGGAGGGGACTCAGAAGTAGAGAAGTAGAGAAGAAAGGGGGGCCGGAGGGAGGGTGGGTGGGTGGCGGCGAAGCCTTGGCATGCTCCGTGGTGTCAGGCAGCCATTCAGCTTCTGGGGCCTTTGTGCGAAACTTTGCTGAGGGCCGGGTTTGGGTTGGAGCAGCTTCCCTCGGGGGAGGTTCGCTCTCACAGAGTGGGTGGAGGGCTTTTTGGGGGGGGGGGGGGGGGGGGAGAAGGCAGAGAAAATGAGGATGAGGGAGCGAGCTGGCCTGCCGGGCCTTCAGGCGCTGATCTAAGAAACACGAGTCGCGGCTCACGCCCCCTCCTTTAGCCCTCCATTTTTCCCCTCTCACTCCCTCCATTCTCTTCCTGTCTGTGGTTATTAACATAAGTCTGCATTAGCGGAACAGCGGCCGGGTCCATTTTCCGCTAATGAGGGAAGGTGCTGGATGGTGACCTCCAGTCATGAGGTCAAGTTCACCCTGAGCAGGTGTAATTCTCTTCGCCCTCAGCCCAAACTCATGACTGCACCCTTGGGACGCGGGGTGGGGGGTGGGGGTGTGGGGCGGGCATTCATCCTTAATTTCAGTCTCTCATCCCCGCTCTCTCGTCCCTCTCCCTCGTCCCCCTTCCTCCCACAGGGTTAATGGAAAGGGAAATTGATAGTTCTGTGCGGTAAATTGTGGCTTTGAGAATTCTCTGTCTCTGGCGGAGAGAGAGATGAGACGGAGAGATGGAGAAAAGACCCCCGACACGTCTGATTGGCTGATGAGGCCGGTGTTGATTGGCTTATGACGGGTCTGACGTTGCCAGAGGGGCCCTTCTAATCATCCAAATCATTATCCAATCAGAGACACTCAACATAGCAATCCCTAACCTCGCCTGTCCTTCCTTCCTTCCTTCCTTCCCTTCCTTTCCTTCCTCCTTTCCCTTCCCTTGCTCACCAATCCTCCCGCGCCTCCCCGAGGACTCGGAGATGGACAGATGAGCCGAGTCCGCCGTATCTGTTCGGTTCTGCTCGGCTGCTCGCTGGAGTAGAGAGAGACAAAGTTACATTCCACCGATGGCGGCGCTGAATGGACTCTCCGCCTCCTTCTCTCCTTCAAGAGGGGCTTTTCTCTCCCAGGGGCAGCGCTTTATAATTAGTCTCCTTCCAGAAATAGAAAACTAGTTTTCTGAGGTGAAGTCGCTCCGATGTGTCGAGTTTAGAGCCACAAATCGAACAGACGGAAGCCAAACGTCACATAGGTGTTTAGTAAAAGGACTATTTTTAAAGATCGGATTTGAAACGTTGGTTTTTCCCTCATCTTTTGTTTTCGCCACTCTGCGTTTCCACCCCTCCCCCCCCCCCCCCCCCCCCCCCGTCCGTTAATGAGAACGTGTTAACGAGAAAGGAAGATCTATTGGGTACGGCACGATTTATCAGAAAGGCAGAGGTTTGCAGAAAAGGGGGAAAAAGAAGACGGGGGCCCTTCAAAGAAGTCCTATTCTTGTGGTTGTGAATGTTTGATGAGACAGTGAAAAGTTCCTCCTCTAACGTCATGGTGTCTGAACAGAACCGTTCTAATCACGCCGCGCCCAGAAAAAAAATGACTTCCAACCCGATTTAATTAACTGATAAGAAACGGCTTCAAATTAATTTTTCAAGGATGTAAGATTTTGATTAAGAAACTCCTAAAAGAAATAGACGAATAATCAATTTTTTAATCAACTTACTCAAATGGCGACTGGTTAATATGATAATTCTGGCAATTAGGGCAAATATTGTCAAGCAGCAGTTTCTATGCATCATGTTGAAGGAATTAAAATATCTCCACATCTAATTATCACGCTGATTTCATTTTTTTGTGTGGCCACCTCTCAATTTTATCATTTGTTCCTTCTTGAAATGAGAACTGGAAAAGTATAATAGGATGAAACTTTTGTAACCTGAATGGAGCTTTTCACACCCGCCCTGATTGGATGGATTTTTAGGAAAGGCTAAAAGGAGTCGCGGCGAATAATTCCGCCGGTTTTACACGCGGAGGAGATGGAACTTTAATTTAGAACATCTCTTTGATTTGGTCAGCCGATTAAAGCGGCTTATCGCTGGCGGCTTCCCTCTTATTCATTAGCAGGTAGCCCTGAAATGGGCGCCAATGTGCCAAGTTTCAAATCATCATTTCAGCTGGGGGGGGATTGTGCTTTGATTGAAGGGGGGGAGGATTTAAGGCTGCTCCGATGTGTGTGCGTGCATTTATACGAGGGTCTGTGTGTTTCGCTAATTGGACAGGTATTGTAGTGGAGGTGAAGAGGGGCCAGTTAAAGAGGGAGAAGGGAGTGCAGAGAGAGTGGAGGTGGTTGGGGTTGGGGTGGGGTGGGGGGGGCTGGGGATTTATGAGAGCAGCAGTTCCTTACTTCAAAAGAAGGCTTACGGATTGGACAAATACTAAATCCGCTCACATACCACTGCAAAACCACACACTCCACATTCACATACAGTGGCTCTTTAGCCTCTCATGAGATGAATATCCATCCCCTGTCCCACTGCTCCCTCTCTCCCTCTCTCCCTCTCTCCCTCTCTGTGTCTCCTCTTCATCCTTCATTTCCCGCCTGCCCAATATCAGTCAGGTTGTGCATTCAGAGGGAAATATTGACAAAGCGTTTTGGAGAGATTTAATTATATGCTGCTCTTATGATACATGATGTTTCTGTCTGGCTGCTGCCACTCTCTCTCTCTCTCTCTCTCTCACACACACACACACACACTCTCACATACGCATGCACGCACACACTGATCAGCTGAATAGGTATTCTTGGCACAAACCCCTGTATTGAGCATACATTTTCAATTAGCAAAACGCATTAGCAAAACTTGGCATTTGTTGTTGTTTTGCCCCCCTCCCTCCTTGCTCAGAATTAATGGTTTTGAAATGCTAATTAGCGGGTAATTTAATTTCAAAAGGCCTCAATTAACAGCAGCGTTGTGGACACGAGGAAGTTAAGCAGCGTAATCTAATTTGCATTAGTAACAAGCAGGGAGTAATTAGTCTCTAATTAGCCACTTCAGACCGCACTTGTGTTTACTTTCCTAATGAAGTGGAGGGGCTTTTTTTACAGGGAAGCCTTTATGAACGTATGTGCTCGTGCGTGTGTGTGTTTGGCACCAGAGGGAGAATGGCATAAGGCTTACAGTTCAGCTTCTCGTGCACACACGCGCACCCCCGCTGCACACACACACACACATACACACGCACACACACACACACACACACACAGGCAGACCTCTTCGGTTGATGCGAACAAGCCCGCACTTCCAGTCCTCAGTCCCCTGAAACATGTTTTACGAGCTCACTTACGTGCACCACAAGGGACAGATCGAGTGTTTGAAGGGGCTAATCTCGATGTTTCTCATGGTATTTGATTTTTTTTTTTCCCTTTTTGAGTGTTGCAATAGCGTGCAATATTTCCATATTTCCCATTTTTGTACATGCGAGCTCCTGCCGCCGTCCTTCCAGATTAGATTTCTTTGCACTGGGAGCTGAGGCTGTTTTGTTTGAATGATGACGTTACGGCCGTGGTTGCTGGCCGACCCGACGCCGGGTTTATTTCTGGGATACGGTTGCTTGTGTTGACAACGTAGCAAAACAGACGGGAGGAGGAGAAATCTGAATAGATGAATGGAGAGATGGATCAACAGCCTCATAGCCCACTGCCACCCCCCCAACACACACACACACACACATTTTATTGCTTTTAAACAGTCGGATTTGACTCGTTTTGGATGAATATGTCCTAAAATACTGAACTGTAACTTTGGAATGTTTTTCATTCACTAGTGGAAAACAAAAGGCTTCCTCTTGGAGTTTTGGAGAAGGGCGAGCGGCGGAGTGAGGTTTTTGGGGAGGGGGGGGGGGGGCAAGCAGCTGCCCTATTAGCCCAAATCTGTTGTTAGGGAGAGGTGGAGGGGCAGTTGGAGCAACACAGCCACTGAATTTCCACAAAGGAAACACACTGTTTTCACGACTTTGTGTTTTGGGAACGTTGTATCCTCAGATCACGTCAAAATGAATGTTCAGTTTAACCCCTAACATATTTTTGTTGGAGCATTTTACCCACAATCTAGTGCAAAGGACTACAGGGACCGTGGGGACCCTATTAGCTGACAGCCGCTCTGATGTGAAGGCGTTTCTTTTAAGGCTTTTCCTCAGCTGTCCCAGGGAATAATAAGAGAGGTCAGAAAGTTGGGCGACTTCCTGCTGCAGAGGCAGGGTCAGAGTGTTGGTTGGCAGAAGTCGACAGCGCTCTGAAGCCTTAGCTACACACACACACACACACACACACACAATGGTAGAACACGTGAGATTTATAGACGTTAAGAGCAGAAGCTGGACAGAATTCAATAAATACAATGAATGCAGTAATTATGAGCCTGTTTAGACGATGACCTCTACCTCATATGCAGCTTTAGCGGCGCGAGCGTCTACCTGTACGCGCGCACAAACAGTTAAACGCATCTAAAAATAGCCAGCCGGTTTACAAATGAGCTGACCTGCATGTTGGCCTTGCTCTCAGATAGGTTCACACCCCCACCGGGATGCATAAATCACAATGGACGTGCATATTCATGAGCATCTGAGGAGCTGGGATAAGTGTGCGTCCGTGTGTGTGTGTGTGTGTGTGTGTTTGTATCGGTCACTGATGCTCAGTTAAGTGCTTTTTATTTAGCTGAGTTAAAGTTAGGGATGGTGGACGGGACTCTGGCTTTTTTCAATGCAGAGAGAGCAAGAAGGCAGAAAAAGGAAGATCCCTTAACTGTTCTCAGCCCCTTTTATAGTGGCATCCAGGGATTTCACATCACATTAATGGGACCTAGACGACCCCACATGTCTGGTGTCCCTCTGGATAGGAGTTGTTTTCGGTCTTGGATCTCTGCCTGATGTGTGTGTATGTGCGCATTAACCTCCTCTTGTTTTATGGACTCATGCATTGCTGTGGATCTCGCTGCTGTTAAATTAATTTACACACTGCTCACACATGCTTGCCAAAGCGCCCCCCCCCCCCCCCCACTTCTCCTCTCTCTCTGTCCTTCTTCCTCGGGTCTGAAGACAGAGCAGAAATTGCCCATTGAGGTAAATAAATTACTTCCATCGATCGCTGTAGTTGAAGAGTGACTTTATCACAGTTTGACTCATCCAGATACACCTCAGCCTGTGACACAAGGTTTTTATAACCCCGTGTGCATGTTGGCGTTCAGTATCAAATCTATCTGATAAGTATCTGGACATTAAACACTTGGTGCTCGTATACGCTTGCCGAAGAGTGTGTGTACGCGCGTGTGTGTGTGCTTCTATTCGACTTTATCTCTGTCATGTTAGCCACCAGCCCAGGTCACTGATCGCTGCACCCACCTCAGTGATGTGTCGGCTTGAATGTGTGTTATCTAATGCGCCCCCCTCTCCCGAAAAAACCCAGGCACCTCTTGACCCTCGTGCCCTACATGTCACTTTGGGGAACGAGGGTAAAAGTTCAGCAAAAGCCGGGAGGGCATTCGCAGCATTCATGCTGTTTTAATAGCTGCCGCGCCGCCGCCGCTGCGGAGGCCAAGGAGCCGCCGTTAAAAAGGAAGGATTTGGAAAAAGAAAAGGCCTCATCTGTTTGTGTTAAACAGTGGAAGAAGTGACCACTGAGGCAAATGAGCAAATGGGTGGCAGACGAACAGAGTCTGCCTCTCGGGCCATGTGGCTCGCTTCAGCCTCTCTCTCCTGCTTCCTTTCATTTGGTCCAGCCTAGATCGCCTTCGCCTCTTCTTTGAGCTCTTCTCTACTTCTGTTACAGCACATCTGCTGCGTTGTTTTTCCCTCTGAAGAGACCCGAGTCCACCTTTCTTTGTCCAAGACCTCAGCTCCATTTTCATTGTTAAACAGGATTTGTCAAATTTCTGAAATTGCCGAATTCCAGTTTTCTCTGTTTCTAGTTGTGAGGAGGGAAGGATGAAGGGGGGCAGCTGTAGACACATTTACCAGCGCTCACACCTGAACACAAGCTTAGCTTAGAGATGCTGCACCACCGTTAGAGGAAGAACTTCATTTTGTGAGTGCGGCGTGTGCTCAGAGGTCGTGACCTGCGGGGATGGACTTCATCAGTTACTTTCTCCACCTGTGACCTTCAACGGAGGTGAAGGTCACAGAGAGGTAGCTCTTAGTGACAGAACAGAGAAATAAATAAGGACTGATGAGAAATTGTTCTCAGAATGGCCTTGGTGACGTGTATTCACCACATTAAAAGGAAGAGCCCCCCCCCACCTAAACTTTCTTAAAGGCTTCCTCCAGTTGTGCTGATAATGAACAAAAGTGGCCCAACCTGCATTCTGACTTACACTCTCTCCCTCCTGGGGCGGTGAAATGCTAATTCAGCTGCGCATAAATAAGGGATAAAAACACAAAAAAGTGATTTCAATTTGAAAGAATGTTTGAAATAAAACAATGAATGCGTTTGGATGTTGTCCTAATTGGGGAAGAGTGGCTGACTAGATAAACAGACTCGGCTCGCCGGCGTAGGAGTGCACACTTGGGGGTCTTTTCACAGCGGCGCTCTGTTTAAAAATTAAACTCCTCGCCAGCGTGCAGCAGGCGGGAAGCGGCATTAAAATGCAGTGAGGAGGACTAATCACAGATCTGTTGTTTGGTTGTGATTTCTGCGTTGACTTGAAGGCAGAGTCCCCAAAACTGAAGATTCACCGTCAGCGAGAACCTCAGACCAGGAAGGAGCAGGGGTGGCGGAACAAAAGCTAAACGCCTTAGCTTCCTCCTCCCTGATGGCGTGGCGGCGGCGTGAATTTTAAATATGATATAAACTATCCCTCCTGCTCAGAGAGGCTCGACTCGCAGAGACCTTACGCTGTTTTAATCTCGCCGCTTACATATTCTAATCCTGACACCACTTGAAATATAATTTCCCCCGTTTTAAATCATGGATGTGAAATTACATTAAGGCAAGTGTGTGTGGGCATGAAAGCCGAGGTGTTAAACGGACACATGAATGCAGGGTTGGATCCGAACCTATTAAGTACTTTCCTTATTATTTCTGAAAGTGGAGCGTGATAATTAGTTTGGTAGAAATCCTATAGCGGGGTGGAGGTATGGCTCTCGATAGTTGAGCCAAATTAATTTCTTCTGTCACCTTGAGCATATGTTCTCCGTAATAGGTTTAATTTATTTCACGGTGATTATCTTCTTTCCCTTCTTTAACCACTTCACTGCGATGCACGTAATTGCATCAAAACCCACTCCAACACTCCGCATACATGAGCGCAATATTTGTAACTGATGGAGCTGCCCGCCGTCGTTATTACCGGGCTCCCGAGTCCGTGGGATCTGAGATATGGCGCGGTGCCGCTTTCCCAGGGGTCCATGCTGCCGCCGCCCAGTTGTCATGTGATCCGTGCGTCTGGCTTAGAGCTCAGTTTTTCTCAGGAGTCATTCCAAGTCTTTTTAGTCCTAAAAGTTAACAATCATTCCTGATGTTAAATCCATTAGGAACCTCCATGTGCCATGAGGTTGCTTTAATAATCTCCTGTGTGTGTGTGTGCGTGTGTGTGAGTGTGTGTGTGTGTGTGTGTGTGTGTGTGTGTGTGAGTGTGTGTGTGTGTGTGCTGAGGTTAGATTGGACCATGGGAAAGTGGAATACCTGAAAGGATTAGAGCGATCCCATGGACGCTCTGTCTGGGACAATAGTTTCAAACCCGCTCCTTCTAACGTCAGCCGTGTTGCCACCTCGGGCCGACCGGAGCTCGCCGTTGCCGCGGCGGCGCTGAGGTGTGTGTTTTTCAACATCTCCCGCACTAATGGCCTCGCGTGGTTTCATCTTACGCTCGTAAATTAGCCCCAATCACTTAAATTACATCCTATAGGCCGTGTGTGTCTCTGCGTGCGTTTCCCCGGCGTTGACGTCATCTCACAGATGGATCCATTGTCAGTTTTGATTAGACTTAAGCGAAGCCAACATTTTTTGTGTGTTTTTGTCATTTAGGGGAAGGAAAATGAAAATGCAGCTGTTTCAGTGTGTGTGTGTGTGTGTACTGTATGTCAGAGAAAATTACTGAGCTTCTCGTGTGGCAGTAAGTGCGTAAGAGTGGTTGTCAGCTGGTGAGCAGCAAAGATGTGGTAGAAACGCCGTTTAAACATCTCCGTTTCCGTGGAGGCCGTTTTCAGGCGGGGACAGAAACTCAGACGGCTGAACGTCAGTCTGCCAATTAGCAGCGACTGTCAGTGATGGTCGGGGCTGGATTATGGCGGCGACGCTAATTGGTCGATGTTTAGCAACGCGTTTAAATGAAGATCTTAAACTTTTTCGGGGGGACGGGGGGCCTGAACTTCTTTTTTTTTATTACCCATCTGGCACCTGCAGTGTTTTTCAGAATTTTGTCTCTCTCTTATTTTCTTTCTGTGCAGTTTTTCGACATTTTGGAAACGTAAACACTTCTAAAATACATCCAGATGTTACCAGCCGTGCTCCACCACCACAGTCTCTGGGCAGGGATCGAGAGTGTGTGCCTCAAAGATTCCCTTCCTAACATTTTAGTCCTAGAAAAATAGGATTGCCTGATATTTTTCTATATATGTATATCTCTTCTGTGTTTGTGTATGTGTTTGTGCATGTGTGTGTGTGCGCGCGCGCGTGTGTGTGTGTGTGTGTGTGTGAGGGGGACCCTGCCCTCTCAATAAGACTATTGTAAATTGGTCAAAGCTGTGGAAGGAACCTGGCTGAATCAAAGAGGCTGTTAAAAAGTCAGAAGTCGTGTGTGTGTGAGAGAGAGAGAGAGAGAGAGAGAGAGAGAGAGAGACTGGGACAAAGGCTGAGATTTCATAAAAACACTGACTTCATGTTTGCCTCATTATGTGTCTGTCACTGACTCACACACACACACACACACACACACACACTAGTTCTCCCCTCATGAAGACACACGAGCCACATTTACTCCAAACATTCCATTTAGATTTGTCCCTGGGTGGATCGATGACAGAGTTTGAGCGCCGAGGAGAGTTGGGAGCTTTAATGGTGATAATGGTTTAATCCATCCCAACACAATCACATCGACGCGTCTCTCTTGTTCTTTCACCATTTCAAATAAGAAATTCCTACCTTTGAAGAGGTGAAGGAAGCAAGTCTTTGACTTTTTCGAGGAATTAAGATGGGAATGGTTCCTAATTCATTCTAATAGAAGATAACGGATTTCCTCTCCATCACCTAATTGCTAAATTGCTTTATTTGCTAACCTGGAGCAGCTGCCGCTGCCTCAGTGCTCTAGTCTACTTTTGTTGCGCTCACACACACATACAGATGTCTCAAATCAGCAGATCTCCTCGCTCTCCATGATGAGATGATGTTATTGCCAGGGCCCTCCTCCTCCTCACTTTATCACTCCCTCCAGTGCCCAACAGGTGAACACATTAAAACCTGAGCCTCTTGCACATGTGTGTGTGTTTGGCGTGCGAGTGTGTGTGTTTGCTTTAGTGCCGCGGTGGTGCTGAACGTAGCTGCTCCTCGGGGAGTAATTACAGAAGAGGTTGTCTGGCCATCATTAGCGTTCATTTGGAGAGAATTGGTGCATCTTCACTCATATAAAACTTCCTCTGAGTCTGTAGGCGAGGCGGCGGCCCAGCCCCAGACGCCGCAGATCTATTTCAGCCGGCGCTTCTCTGCGTGCGTTGTGCGTGTGCCTTTCCTGCCCTCCGACGGCATCTGGCTGCAGCCTCGCTCGGTCCTACCGTCCAAACTGCAGGTTGTTTGTTTGGGTTCGCCCTTACAAACACACCATTAGACCTGCCCTTTTGCACTGAGGACTATTCCTGGCGCCGGCCGCAGTTTAGCTCAGGCCTGCTGCCTGACTCACTGGAGGTCCCTGCAGGCAAACCTCAGGCCTACCAGAACCCAGTCAGATCCGGACCACAGCACACTGCCCAGTCACCACAGCGAAATTCAAGCCTGCTTCAATCAGCTTCGCCCCACAGTGAGCCCTAAATGTCAGCTGTGTGTGTGTGCGCGTGTGTGTGTCATAGCTCTAGATCATCTCTGTTTCATTTCCAACCCATCATGATGTAACAAATCCGAAAACAGGCATGGACAAGTAAAAGGCTGCCGTCTTTGCTGCTCACACTCTCAGCCAGTTTAAGGATTTGAGAATAAGGCCTGAAAGGAGAAAACAAAGAAAAGAAAACAGAAAAGAATGAGGTCGAGGGGCAGGCAAGGAGAGAACGAAAGCAACAAAGGTGCTTAAGACAAAGGCGCTATTGTATCATCGGAATGACTTGCGAGTTGAAAGGCTTAAAAGTCCTCCCCAGAGTCGGGCCGTAAAGCGCGGCGACGGGCTTGGCAGCGGAGGCCAGAGCCAGACGGGCCTGGCCGTCCAGCCCGGAGAGCTTCCAGTAACAGGAGATGTAAAAATCAATTTGCTGTGACAAAGGTAAACAATCGGAAATGACAAATATGCAGGTTCTTTCCACTTGCTCTTTTTTTTCTTCTCTGGCTATTTTTCACTGTTATTAAAGCGGACAAAGGCGGCGGCGTGGAGAATGACTGGCCGGGAGTGGTGTGGCGAGGGGTCCCGGCCGGGTGGAAGAGCGAGAGAGAGAGAGGGGGAGTTCGCTTTCCTCCCTTTTCCACGTTGGGTCCTTGTGAAGCTGCACGTTTACCGTCGGAACTCCGCGTATGTCGGGGTCACATGTAAACACGCGGGGACGAGCTAGCGCGCCTGATTGAAGACGCAGAGGTCGATACGACCGTGTGGAGGGACAAACGATTGAAGGATGGAGGGTCTGACAGCTTCGGGGATTGAGGAGGGTTGGGGATTGAATCCTCGGTGGCCTGTTTGGTAGTAAGAGGCCCTCAGGGGCCTCTGTGGACTCCTCCATTAGGCGAACGATCCAGAGCCGGGGGAGCCGGTGCTGCGGAGGGCCTTTTAGAGGCAGGGGCTCGTCTGTTTAGCAGCGGTTTGCCTGCATTGCTCACAGCATTGATCCAGTGTTGAGCAGCAGCCATGGGAAAGCTCTTTGCTGCTGAATAGGCCCAGCAGCAGCGTATCGACGGGGCATGGGTGGAGCGGCGGTGGGCCGTGCACCCTGATGGTCATTTGGTTAAGACAGACAGACCTTGTTCAATACACACACCCCACAGCTGCCTTAAATGCAGCCCCGCTCGGGTCCGCGTGAGTTCCCCATCCCTACAGTACGCTCACGTGATGTGTGTGTGTGTGTGTGTGCACGGCGATTTGTGCTCTGCCGAGAATCTAATCCTCTTTGCTTTCTCCGCTTGTCCTTCTCGGGTGAACAGATCCGCGGTGACTGGCTGGGAAAAAAAAAGGGATCGAGACGGGGAGAGGAGAGAACAGGCGAGAAAACAAACATGTTTCCCAGGCCCCAATTAGCCCACCGTTAGTGCCTGTCGTTATGCCCCCTCACTCTCTGATCTCAGCTTTCACGTCATCGAGGGTGCTTCAGCCCGGCTAAAGAATGAAGAGAGGTGGCAGTGGTGGGGGGGGGCAGAAAGGTGCGAGAGAAGACACTTTTATTCCATGTCCTTTGGATGGTTCTTGGATTCCTGCCCGCTGACAAGAGTCGTGCTAAACATGTAGCGAAGAAGCATCTTTAGCTTGTGTGTGTGTGTGTGTGTGCTTCTCTGTAGGATGTGTGTTTTGTGGTTGTTGTGTTTGCTCAGCAGCTGCCTGCAAACACTCACAAACAAAACAGTTTCAAACCTCTGCCATCAATTCTTAATGAGATAATGACACGCTAACGTTCTCTCGGCAGCGGCGGCTCTGTTTACAGACGGAGACAAAACCACAAACAAGACACAGACGCTCTTTAGCTTCTCTGCCCGTTGCTCCCCCCCCCCTCCCTCCTCCGTAGCTTTGGCGGGAATAACAGGTGGGGACCGGCGGCGTGGTGCGTGTGTCGCGGCGTGACGGACACACGCAGTCAGGAGTCAGGCGCTGCATTGTGGCTGCGGAGCAGATTGGTTCACGAGAGAAGAATGTCGTCTGCGGCATCCAGAGTTTTCCACTGAAATCACACATTCATCCAGGCCGTTTCCTGCCCCCGGGTCTTCCTCTCTGCCCCAACGGAGAGAAGGGAACCCTCTGTTTCCCTCCGTCACCGCGCGCCCCCTTCGCTCGGGGTCACTAAAAGCAGGCCGTCGCCCCCCTTTCTTTGCCGGGTCGCTCTGTTCTGATTGTGGAGCGGCGGAGACACGAATCACTGCGTGAGTCAGAGCCGAAGGATGAGGACGAGGATGAGAAGTGTCTTTCCTGGGCCGGCGCGGAACACACACGCGTACAGCTGAGTGAGACAAAACAACACACACACGTGCGCGGGTCGCCTAAATTCCAAACGAAAGTCTCTCGTCGCCCGGCTGCGGAGCAACTTTAAACAAACCGAGACAGAAGTTAAAAAATTCACATTCGAATTCTTTAACCTTGAAATCTCCCCTCGCCGAGGCACCAGCTCCCTCTTTTTTTTTTTTTTCATCTGTTAAATGTTTGAGTGTTTGATAGTTTGAGGTCTATAGCAGAACCCGCCCGGGAATTAATGTCATTCATATGCCCTGCGGAAATTACTTTTGAAATGCATATAATCTAAAACATGCAAATGAGGCTGACTTTGTGCACCCTGTTTAATATGAATTATCATTTTCTGAATACCTATTATTACTGCGTACATTTCTCCAATTATATTGTTCTTTTTTTGTCACTTTTGCATGAGGACGCACAAGCGCACGTCGGGAACAGTGGTGGCGTGCACGTGCAGCGCGGCGGTGCACGCACGCACACACACAAACGCCTCTGTGATGGCGCGTTTTAATGAGGAGTAATAAGGATGGTAATGACCCAGTCCTCTTTTCCTCTCTTTTTCTGTCTTTGTTACTCTCTCTCTTTTTTCCATGCCTTCCCTTCCTCTCTCGCCCGTGTCTGGCACACAGCTGTGGGTTTATGTGGAGCCAGTATGAAGAGTAAGATCCCCTTACTGTTTTGGCCTTTCATGGATTTTTTTCATCCAGTCAGAAAGTCCTGTAGCATCAAATGGAAACAACAAGGCAGGAAATATGTTGCTCATCTAATTTTCATTAGCTGACTGAAATATTGATGCACTTAAAAAGTGAACAGTGCATGTTTAGTTTATCTCCTCCTCCTCTCTTCTGCTGATAGAACACTGTTATTAATGTCCTTGTCCAAGAGGCAGACATCCCCCCCCCCATTCTTTTCTCCTAAATTGAATTGAAGGCATCCCTTTTTCAAACGAAATACTCTATTAATTTATTTATGCCGGGCCATAAATTATTCTATTAATATTAGCACGTTCCAAATTAGTATGACTTCTCTCAATGTTTCTTCTACTTCTATTAATTAGCATACTTGTCACTATAACAAAGATTTTTCTTTCTGTGATAAATTATAAAGGAGACATTTTTTAATACAATGAGAACTGCCTTAGAAATGATTAATATTTTATTTGTGGCCTGTGAGACAAAAGTGAGGAGAAAGGAGCAGGAAGAAGAGAAAACTAACAATTAGTGTATATGGAATGCATTAGAGAGTGGGATTGGCGTGCAAGTGTTGACTTTTATCGGGTTCTTTTGGAAGAAAAAATGTGTGAGTGTGTGTGTGTGTGTGTTGTGTTGCTCAGGGATATCATCTTTGCACCACTTTTGGGTAGAATGTGAATTAATTACCTCGGTAACGGCTTGGACCAAGTTCAAAAGTAGTAAAATTCATTTAATTTGAAAGTGGACATGCTATCATTTTCTCTGCATGTCCCTTTAAAGTCGCTCCTGTTTTTACTGTGGACTTATTCAATTATATTTGATTAAACTCACTCTGATCCAATCTATTAATTAACTAGAAAATGCAAAGTGCCCGACTTGAAAGCTGATGTATAAAATTATATCATGTCCACTTTGATATATATTTATTTATATTTCTTCACGCCACCATTTTTGAAATCCATTGTAGGCCCTTATTATTGAAGGCCTGTTTCTCATTTCTCAACAACACATCCAGATATTATTAAATCAGCTCTTTTTTTTATCTTCCTCATAATGCAAATTTTGATTGTAAATGAAATTATGCCTCACCTGAAGGCAACACCACAAATTTGCTGCTTCAGAAATTACACTCTGCCCCCCCCCCCCCCCCCCCCCCAACACCTTTCATGCACTCTGATTCTGTGGTAAAACTTAAATTGCACCTTATAATTAAAGGTTAAAAAAAAAAATATTGAATGCAATTTATTTGAAAGTCCCACGTTTTAGTGACCAGAAATACAGCCATTTCTTTTCGAATACTTTTAATACAAAATGGAGTAGTTGTCGATTCCACTCTCTCTCCCTCTCTCTCTTTCTCAGACTCAAACATATACTCTCTCTCTCTCTCCCTCTCTCTTTCTCAGACTCAAACATATACTCTCCCTCTCTCTCTCTTTCTCAGACTCAAACATATACTCTCTCTCTCCCTCTCTCTCTTTCTCAAACATATACTCTCTCTCTCTTCCTCTCTCTCTTTTTCCCGTCATTTGTCCATTTCTTCACCGATGCTTCTTCGAGTGTCTCTGGCAAAATTTTTCTCCATCTATCATTAGTGCTGTCCTCTGCCCCCCCACCCCCACCCCGCCTCCCCCTCACACTGAAGGTCACTCTAATCAAGAGCTCTCTCAGGACAGAGCTGCTAATTGCTCCGTGGCGCTCTTGCTGCTTTTAGATCCAAATAAAGGCACGTTGCCCCCCCCCCCCCCGCCCTCACCTCTGTTCCACCATGTTAAATACAATCTGAGTCTGAGCTGCGTGGGCTGTCATAATCTGACCTTAGCCCCGATCGCCTCTCGGGAGGGGACAGCGAAGGGGAAAGTGGGGATGGTTCCATCCCAATGGCAGAGATGGGCACACACACTGGAGCTTTGCCTCTGGAGGAATGCACAACCCACCATTTTAGGCCCAGATAAATGAGGTGTGCATGAAGTCCGCTCCTTCTCCAAATATTTGTGTGTCTTTGTGTCTGTCTCTGGTGTTTCCAGCAGACAGAAGTCTGCAAGCTGGTAAATCACTTACTGCACTCTAAAGGAAGGGTCGAGGTGAAGGCAGGAGTGTATGTTTGCCCCGGTCATATACACATAGAGAACGATCTCATCGGTGCGGAATGTGCTGTGTGTTTACCTATGGCTCCAGAACCCACCTGACCGAGGGAGGCTAATCTTTATGGGCTCTGTAAACAGGGACTTTGTCTTCACACAGCTACAGGACGGCGAGCAGACACACAATTCACACATGGACACGCACGCCGACGTACACGCGGCGGGGAGGGGGGGCAGGTTACGTACTGTAATGGATAGAGTAGATAGAAAGCATGCACGCACGTGCAGATGTTTCATGTAAGCACTCACTTAGACTCTCAGAAAAACTGGATGCCATATGGCCAGTTAAAAGGAAGGAGAAGAAGAAGAAGAAGAATTCCCCCTGTTTATATAACTGAAGGTTTTCTTCTGCACCAAGACACTTATTTCAACCCCACAACAACGGTGCTGTCGTCTTTATTAAGCAGCTGCACGCCACACTGGGGTTCAAACAGTAGGCCAGCGTCGCTAGCGTCGCGCCTTTGGACTAATGATGCTCTTTGAAAGCGGTCAACTAAGCCAGCCAGTAGTAGACACCCGCCAACATGTGACTGACTATCTGTCTGTAGGATAATGGAGTTCACCTGTTAGCACTGGAGCAGGGCCAGGGCAGCTGCAGACATCTAGCATTAGCCCTTTTGCTGTTAGCCAAGCTGTTAGCGCTGGCTGGCAGCCAGCTCCGCCTGGAGCGGCGCTGCTAGCTGCTAGCTTTGGCTCGGTGTGATAGACTACCTGGTCGCTCTCGTCTGGTATCCTGCCACAAATCTGGCTGGGATGTAGCGACAGCCAGCTGCTGGGGAAACAACCAAACTTGGAAGGGAACGCAAAGGAAGAATTTGTGTAGCGCTTTGCTCTTTTATGAGCACTCGCTGGAGTGAGATGATGTGTGTGTGTCTCTTTTTTTCTGAGGCAAATACACGTCAGCTCAGAAATGCCACGCAGATATCCCTCTGATCCTCCCCCAACTCATTCGCTCTTCTGTCATTCTGGAGTCAGAAGACTAAATCCTATGTATCTAAAACAAATAGATATACAGTGTTTAGTGTCACTTTATAACTTTATGTCAGAAAAAAGCACCGGAATTGTATTAAATTAAATGAAACAGGACATTTTCAGACACAGAAAAAAAACTACAAAACTCTGAAGACGTTGCCTAAACTGAGTAAGGCCACCGTACATACTTACTAGCCAGGTATTCATTTAACTGACAGGACACCGACGTGTCCTGTCACACACGAGGAAACGTTAAATATTTGAGTTACTTAACATAGTTAAATATTAAAGTGTATGAGGAAATATAGAAAGTGGCAGAAACTCTGACTTTAGAAGAGCAGCTCAGCGCAGCGGCAGCATTACTTCAGGGACATTACCAGTCCAACCCATGTTTACTTTACTCTTTTTTCCTTCCTGCCTGCAAGGCCGCTAATGCAGCCGTTTTATTTGGCTCGGTGTCTCCGACTGCATCTGTCGCATTAACCTACAGTGTCTGGTGACGGCTGAATGATAACACAGTTGGCTCTCAGGTTGAGGGTTGAAGCGTTCCCCTGAGCCAGCCTGGAGACGTGTTTGGCCTTGATTTTTTGCCCAACAAACGCGAAGACGTGTAAGTCGTAGTTTGCCAGTATGGGTGTGTGTGTGTGTGTGTGTGTGAGAGAGAGAGAGAGAAAGGATTGAAAATAAACATCTCAGTTCCTTTCTGATGCTTTCATGCAACTGGGGCTGCTCCAGTTAGGGTTCTGTGGACACACTGACAGTTACTAAAGGTTCTATTATTTTCTGTTTTTTGGGTTGTTTTTTTTGTAGTGCGTGACTTTCAATTATAATGAAATAAAGCCCCTTTGGGTGTAGCAGCTAAAGCAAATAATTTACGAATCTACTCATTGCTAACAGGGACTCTTGTTTCCTGATTACAAAACAGGTTTCAGCTCCAATTCTTCAGGTTTCTGTCTCCAGGAAGAGCGCCTCACGCTCACAAATATTGATTGAACTATCAAAGATCGCAGTAAAATAAAATAAAAAAACCCCCCAAAAACTATGTGGGTTCTATTTCAGGGTGAAAACTTTTATGTTTTCCAGGACTGAAGCTGCCACTAGTTACCAGACATAACCAGAGGGAGAAATACAGCATGTAGGGAGTCGGGGAAAGAGGGATAATTCAAGAGTCAGATGAAAGTAGATGGATGATTGAGCGTAGATACACAGACATTTTTCCCTCACCCCCTCCCTCTTCCACCCTCCTCTTCCTCCCACCCTTATTCCCTCAGTGCCTTGCCTAATAAGCAGCGTTCCTACGAGCTGATGCAAGGCGGAGGAAACAGAACAGGCGTTCTGGGACCGCTGGAAATATTCCCACATGAGGCATAACATGATAAAGTCTTATTATCTCGCTAAGCTGCTGTAAACACGGACGCACACGTTAATACACAAGTACACAACGCTGTCTGGTACGTGCACGCACGTGCTCTCAGAGAGGGGAAACCTGCCGGGCTCTGTGGGTTCTGATGAGCTGTGACCAAGAGGAATCTGACAGAGCCAATCCCCTCCGACAAAGCCCGCCAGTCAGCAGTTGCGCGCCAGCTCGCCGGGCACCGGGCCCGTCCCGTTTGAACTCCGCACGCCTCGGAGCTGTGGGAAGGGAACGCAGGGAGAGTTCTGATGGTTATTAAGTGTAAAATTTTGCGGGGACATTTGAAGAAGCGACGTGTCGAAACAGGACCCGTCCCAGGTCTTCTCCACCTCATCAATCATGGCAGACGTGCACATAAACACATGCTCTCAGTGTTTGCTGTGAGCTAATCCATTACAGTAAAGCGGTACGTGTCAGCTCCTTATGCAAACACACAGGTATACAGCGGAGTCATCAGGAAACATGTCCAGTCCCATTTCGCTTCTTTTCTTTTCCATCCCAATTAAAAGGCAGAAGAGGCCTTTTATTTAGCCCTCCCCTAAACACATTCTTTATCTCTGTGATCTGCGCTCCTCCTTCCCCTGCTCGGTCCCCTCGGGGTAGCGAGAATCACTCCCACCATGTGCTCCCAGGTCAGGGGTTCAGGTGTGTGTGGGGGGGGGGAGGCTCACGTGGAAAGAGAGCGCAGCAGGTCGAGGCAGGCCTCTGCACAGGCAGGCTCCTTTACTGCGAGAAACACTTAAAATTAAAACATTGTGTGCGTGTGTGTGTGTGTGTGTGTGTGTGTGTGTGTGTGTGTGTGTGTGTGTGTGTATCATCGCCCTAATCAGAGACTTCAGGGTAGATTTATGCCCCTGCCTTTTTCCCGACCTCCATTACACCAGCTTATATACACCCATTACAGGATATGACAGAGCACACACCCTTCAGACGAGCACAGCACACTGCCTATGAGTGTGTGTGTGTGTGTGTTTGTGTATGTGTGGGATAGGGCAAGCTTCCATCTTAACACACTTCCCACCTTCCCATTAGGTCCTTGTCCACCTGCGAGTTCTATCTCTCTGTCTTTATCCGTCTTCTGCTCGCTGCTAATAAGGTCAATGAGGAAGAGTAAGAAGCAGATGAGTGGAGAGTACATTACGGCGCCGTGCCGGCCGGTGTGGGCCGGGCCGGGCCGGTGATTCATGCTCAGCCAGATGATGGAAGGAGTTTCTACTGCGCCGCAAAGTCGTTGGACTGTGTGGCAGGATCTGTTGGTCGCTCCGCGGCGCGATGCTCTGCTTCGTAATATCCCCTCGGGGAGCAGTTGGGCCTCGCAGGGGTCTGGAAGAGGCCAGGAGGAGATGGAGGGATAGAGAGTGGAGAGGGGGAGGAAAGTGTGTGGAAGAGGAATGAGGTTGGAGATTTAGTGACTATCTTTAAATGTCACAATAATGCTCAGCTTCACAGGATTTCTGCAGGGGAGGGGGAGGAGGGAGGAGGGGCAGAGGAAAGCACCTCCGTGGGCTTTAGAGCGGAGAAGAGGCTCACTCCTCTGGAGGCCATAGAGCAGCTCCTATGTGCACCTGTGAGCTCCAAATGTCTGGTAATTTACAGCGAAAAGAGGAGGAAAACCAACTTGCTGATCCTACATCAGCCGGAGAAGACCGCAGTCCTTTAACATTTTATTTATTTATTGACTTAAATCCATTTTTTAAATGAATAGAGGGAGGCGGAGCTTCTTCTGTTGCTGCAGCCAACCACTAGAGAGCCTGAGATGCTTTTGAACTCACTTTTTGGTGGCTTCATGCCTGCAGCAGTCTATATTTGATTTTATTTCTCTCTCTTTCACACACACACACACACACACACACTAACAAACACACATGCACACACGCAGATATGCTCAGGTCCTTGTCCTCCAGCGGCCATCTGGTAACATTCCATTAACAGGGCCACCAGCGCTTTCACACTCTCATCTGCTGTCAGTCCAGACACACACACACACACGTGCACACCCACCCACACACACACACGTGCACACCCACCCACACACACACACACACACACACACACAGAGGCTGCTTCACCTGCTCTTGCCTCAGAGGAAAAGAAAAGTTAGATTCTCACATAAACCTTTTATTGTATTCCCAGCAGGCATGGCTTATATGTCTCTGAAAAACAAGCACGCACACACACTGGCAGACAATTCCTCAGCGTCGATTTGTGTACCGAGTCTGTGTAGCTGGAATAAAAAGCATTAGAACTTTTCCCTTAAAAACTACATGCGCCCCTGTGTGTTAATTTCTAAAACTGGATGAGGCAGAAAGACAGGATTGAGCTTGTCATTAGACTTCACAGCCCGCCTGATTGTATGAAGATTTCTGTCTCATGCTCACTGCCTTTTGTGTGTTTTGCGCACGTGTGTGTATCTCTCTGTCTACTCTCTCCCACGCTCGCGCTCCTAACGATGGCAAATGTGCCCGTGTGTTTGCAAGGCATTGTTTCTCAAAAACAACAACACATCCAGGAACGTCTCGTTTTGTCGGGTTTTGTGGAGGGAACACGCTCTAATTAGAGAAGCCCTATGAAGGTGCATCAAACGGAACGTTGTCAAAGCTGAACCTGCTCGTGGCTCTCACACCGTGCACACACGCCAGCTCTGATTATCGGAGAAACGTCTGTGTTTTTAACTACGTTGCCGAGTATTAACAGCCTTGTCAGTTTAGATTTGCTGCAGATCTGATCTTAATCCACGTGTGTGCTCCCAGGCGCACTTTCATATCCAGACAAAAATGTGTCTGTTTCAGGTGTTGCATTTGTGGCCACATGGGCATGTTTGGTTGTGTGTGTGGGCGGTTCATGACCAAAAGACCTTTTCCTACAAGTAAAGATAAACCATTTACTTTACTGTCCTCACACGTGTTTATTTTATTTTAGTCGCCCTGATGGGAGCAGCTTGTTCTGCCCGGGTCACTCGTGCTCAATCTGTGCATTGTGTGCCCCCTCCCTCTCCTCTAGGTGCCAGTGATGATGGTGGAATCAGCTTCTGAGACCATTCGAACGACGCCGTCCAACCAGAACGGAATCAGCAGCCTCAGCAGCCAATCAGACGGCGGGGGAGGAAGAGAGGGTGGCTCCAAGGGAGACACCAATGGAGAAATCAGTCCGGTTGACTTACTGCACCTGCAACAGCAACAGGTGTGTGTGTGTGTGTGTGTGTGTGTGTGTGTGTGTGTGTGCGTGTGTGTGTGTGTGTGTGTGTGTATGTGTGTGTGTGTGCGCATTGAGGCTTATGATTGACACAATGTTTGCAGATCGACCCATTTATGTACTTATGAAACTGGCTGGGCAACACCTCCCTTTTTGTGACCCGTGTGGCTAGGGGCCGTGCACACACGCTGTGCACACACACACACACACACACCATGCACCGTGTGCAGCATGTCCGCGGCCATCGCTTACATAATGCGCAGATGTAATGACAAACACCCAGCCATTCTCTGGTAATAGTCAACATTGCATTTCAGAAAAGTCTGACAAGGCAGACTCGTCGGCGCTTTAATTACCCAGCAGTCACAGCGTGTCAGCTTATTCCACCAGGACACGTCTGCTGATGCACAACGAGGACGCGGCTGTAAACTAACTGATACCAAACTTAACAAGCGTCGAAGATGCAGCTGACAGCACAAACATCACGGGTTTCATCTGTCGTTTGCCCAAAACTTGCTCTTTTCAGAGTAAAAGACTTCCCCTCAGCATCACTGCAGGTCCTCGGCTGCCCAAAAGTTTTGCCTCTGGAGGAAATCTAGCAGGAAAATGAAATTCCGGGTCTCCTCCCCGATGCTGAAGCGACTGCCCTCCCTTTCCCTCGCCCCTCCCGTAGGTAGTGAAGGAGGTTTTGGTGAATGAAGAACAGTCCGGGCTCTTGGGGCCGGTCTGCTCCCCCTCCTCCCTCCTCCCTCCCCTTGACTGCATCCTCACCCTGCTTCCTCAGCAACCCTCAGCTGAAGACACACACGTGCACGCAGAGACACACAGTCATGCACAAGCGCACATACATAAACACCCGACCTGAAGTTATACAAAGCAGGCCTTTATTCCGTCAGACGCGTCTCTGCTCTTAATGTTTTTGCACCTGTGTGTGCGAGTGTGCGTGCTGGTATTTCCTCTCTTGAGCGGGTTAAAAACCACAGAGCTACACCTCCCTTTCCCTCCATCTTTTTCTCTTCCTCCCTCACTGAGCTTCAATTTCCCTCTGTCCGCTGTGGTCCGTGAAAGACAAGCACAACCTTTCCTCCAGATCCCCGGCCCACACCTCACCCAAACCGCCTGCAGACGCAGCACACCCGAGCTCGTGCCGTGTTCGGAACTTTTAAATGAGATATTAGACGTTGTGTAAACCTGAACCTGCCTCCGATACACCTCCCCCTCCCCTCGTTCCTTTTTCTCCTCCGCGCTTCCGTCTCACCTGAAGGTGCAGTGCAGGCCGGCGTCGGGGCTTAAACGCCGCTGCCTGTGTGCACTGGAGCAGAAAAGACACACACTCAGAAGTCCTGACAGCACGCTGTTGTCAGAACACAAAGCCATATTTTCCTCCAGCCCCTTGGGAACCCGAGAGGCATCGCAGCCATCTCCTGCTGTCGGACCCCCTCCACCGGCCTCTCTCTGGCTTCTGTGCACTGCTCCATCTTTCGATTCTGTCCTCTTTCTCCCTCTGTCTTCTGAATGAGGGATGGGAGGTACATTATTAGAGAAAGCTAAGGTAGAGGAGAGCTTTACATTGTGGAGGGGGTGTGTGTCTTGGGGTGGGGGGCATTGGAGGTGGAAAGGAGCTCTAGAGCTGTGAGGGAGGGGTGTAACGCTGAGACGTGTCAGAAAAGGGCGCCTGGGCCTCCCTTTGGAATGTGGCCTGTCTGCCTCCCCAGAAAGTACAGAGCAGTAGAGAGGGAGGAAAAAGGGAAGAAAAGAAAGGGAAGAGGGGGCAAAGGCAGATTCAGCCTCATCACTGAGGGGAGGGGGCGGACAAAGAGGGCAGTTGTTGAAGTAAAAGGAAGGTAGAGGCGGAGTGTGGTGGAAGGTGTTGGTGAAGGTGGTGGCCATGGTTGCAGAAGGGAAATGATGCATGGCGGAGCAGAAATCTAAGCAGGATGGATCTGAACAGACCTGAGAGTGTGTGTGTGTGTGTGTGTGTGTGTGTGTGTGTGTGTGTGTGTGTGTGTGTGGCTGGGTGGAGGCTGCTCTGACGAGAACCAGGTGTCTTCACGTTCCTCCTTTATGTATCTCGCCCGCCCATTTTTTGTTTGTTTTGTCTCTTTTTTTGCAGATGTGAGTCATTTGCTCAGCACCCCCCCGTCCCCCGTCCCCCGTCCCCCCGTCCCCATTAGCCCCCGTCTCCCTTTTCCCCCTTCGCCCTCAGTTAACGGCCTTCCAGCCATCACGATAGTTGGTGAAAGTTAGGAAGGAAGAGATAGAGAAGGATGGTGGCAGGAAGGTTCTTTTCCCCGGCTCCCTCGTGACTCCAACCCTGTCCTGTGTGAAAAAAGAAGGTGGGGGGGTGGCGAAGGGGGGGCTGAAGCCGTCTTCCTTCCCCACAGATCTAAAGGGGACGTTGTTTGAGAAAATGGCAGTCTCAGAAATTGGTTTGGAGCTTCATTCCCCCGCTCCCATTTGTCATAATCTATATTTACCCGGATGCGTCCCTTTTCTGGAGCGCACACTGAGGCTTTGTTTCTCTCCCCCGCTCACGCGCGCACGCACGTGCACAGGCGGTTAAACACATGCAAAGAGCTGATGTGAGTTAATGAAGGGTGTAATTAAGGAGCCACAGTGATGACTGCAGATCAGGGGAAACTGATACAGATCTCAGATATACAAACACGGATGAAAGATAGCCATTTTGCGTGCATGTGCAAGTTGCTGGGGGGGGTGTTTGCGGACAGATGTCCAAGATTGGTGGGTGCGCTAACGAACGATGAGAGATCCTGGATAATTCAGATAACGTATTGCTTCCTGTTAGCTATCTAGCCCCCGTCTGGAGTAATCAAGGCCTGCGTGGAGGGAGGTGGGGTGTGTTCAGCACACGTGACTCTTCCAGTCCACGATCCCAGGCTAAATTATGGGAGGTGAATGTTGGTCACTGGGGCAGTTATGTCTCTTTTGACCTCCAGCTCTCCAATGGGGTTCACTCTCAGGTCAGGGGTGCAGAGGCAACGTTGCCGCAGCCTGAGAAAAGAGATATTTTGTCATTAGCTAGCACAGTCGGATTTAATTTAATTACATTAAGCTCTCGCTTGCATCCACACAGAAGGTGTGTGGGTGTCATTTGCCGCCTGTCTTGTCAGCATCCGTAACCTGTGTGTGTGTCAGGCCGTCGTGTGCGAGGGCCAGTAAATCAGTCCCAGGCCTCTCTCTGAGGACTGTCACCTCCTAAAAGCTTTCCCTCGCTCTGGGCCAGGGCTTCGTCTTTATGGTCGAGGTCAGGAGGGTTCGAGGGTCATCAAAGGTCAGGTTGAGACAGAGGAGGAGCAAGTCCTGTTGCCTAGCATCAGAGAACACCCACCGCTGTTAGCACAATATTACAAAGAGTCCTATAGAAGCTAACTTCCTACAGGAGTCTTAAAAGCGCTAATAGCTCTCCTTTATCTGGCTTCTTTCACTTTTGCCATTTGGCTGTTGCACTCTTGAATCCACTGCATATGTATTTGCTTTTTTATTGATGTGTAAAGGTTTTAATGTATATATTACTTTTGTTATCACACACTAAAAAGAGAACTCGCAGTAATTCAGTTCAGTGAGACACATACATGCACACCTTCCTCCATTTTCTTTTTTTTGGCAGATTCTAAGAAGCTGGGGTGTATTCATGAACAGCCTCGTAATAAAGCTTCTGCTTGACCTTCCTCATTTTTCCTCCGTCCTTTGTCTTGCTTGAATTTTGGGATTTTTCTTTTTTTTGTGTTTAGAAAATCATGCAGTGAACACCTTTTTTTAAAAAAAAAAATCTCTGCAATCCTTTGGGCATTGAGCAAAGATGGATTTTGCTACAACACATCGATGGAAACGCGCTACGAGTACCTGGACGGTGGACATGGTCCAGCAGGCCAGCAGGAGACAGTCACACTTGGTTGACCCAAACAGTAACGAGGCTCAGAGACAAGAATAGACAAAATACCAAGGAAGGTGTGTGTGTGTGTGTGTGTGTGTGTGTGTGTGTGTGTGTGTGTCCTGTCTCTGTTGTGGAGACTGAGATATACACACATCCCCAGCCTCCTGAAGGGGCTAGATTGGGTTTGGTTGCCATGGGAGTGTTTGGAAGCACTTACACCCATCAAATAACACACACACATGTAGATACACACACTGACTTCATACATCTTCTTCACAGAAAGACTCCTTTTTTGCTGGATTTTGTAAGCGGGCTATTGTCGCCCCTCACCCTTCAGATTTGACTGAAGGCTTTTTAAGAGGTCAAGGGTCAGTGGGTAGAGCCGCACGACCTCATTACAGTACTGGGCAGCGATGCTGGGTCGTGACTGTGTGCTGTTCCTCTGCTTTTAATCGATGCGTGCCCTCCAACGCTGCGTTTCAGAGTTCTTCAGGGACAAAGATCAAAAGGGAAATCAAAGGGAGAAAGTTTCGAGTGCAACCGAGCCAGCGCACGGGTCAGAACATCTGTTTACCGTGGCCGCGGTTGTCCTTCCTTCCTCTGGTCATTCAGACGATGGACGGAGAGAGAAAGAGAGAGGGAGAGAAAGAGTACAGACAGAATGCTGACAAGGCTGCCGGGTGAATAGTTTCCCTGGAAACAGTCAAGAGTCTGAGGTGCGCGCAGCGAACACGCACACAGCGCACACACAATGGCTGCAGAGGCCTAAGTGTTGCTAATTAGCTAGTCTGAGCTGGTTCTTTGTGCGAGCCATTTTAAAGAAGAGATAAGAGTCAACAGGGAGGTGAGGAGGAATGCAGCGCTCCTTTCTTCCTGGGCTCTCTGCATCGGCGCTGGGACAGGATGTCGTGTACAGTTTTCCAAAACAATGTGACACATAAAATGTTGATTTGTAGTCTTTTACTAAACGATTCCAACATCAGAACCATGTATGTATGAAAAAAGAGTATCATGAATTCAAAATGATTCACACTGCAACATTAAGACATCACTTTTGTCTCTATTTATTTATTTGCTTTTATTAATGAGGCTGTAAATGTCTTTTGGATTACAGGCTATATGTGAGATAATGTTTTTAATGAGCGATTCAAAATGGGTCTGATAAAAAGAATCTTTCATTTAGTGCCGTGAGACTAGAAAGTTAAATGAGAAAAGGCGTATTATTACATTTACAGCAGTAGGTGAAGCCCAGAATCTCATTGTTTCCCCTTTTTGAACCACTCCTGTTTCTCATTTGGGGAAGTTAAAAATTTTCGTACTTGTTTAGAAGTTGAACTCTACATACAGCCAACCCCTGTGTGTCTATCCACTTCCGGTGTGTGTGTGTGTGTGTGTGTGTGTGTGTGTGTGGTAAGGCTTGGTGGGCGGGTGTGTCACTCTGCACAGCCGCAACCAGGTGTAAAAACCTTCTGAACCAAAGACATAAAAGAGTTTTATTTCCACCCAGGCAGGCTGTCTGGCCAGTACTTTTACAGGCCAGTGACTTGAAACTTGTTTTCCTGTTTAACCAACAGGCGTGTGTGTGTGTGTGTGTGCATTTATTTTCACGTGCGTATACAGTATGTGTGTAGATGCACATGGTTGACAGCCTCTGTTTGCGTCTGTGTTTCTCCTCTGTTTCCAGGGTCCTGGCAGCATCTCGCGTGTGTTATTGGTTACATTTGGTTATTAATAAAACCAGTTAAACAGTTTCCATATGCGGGGCCTGGTTGCCATGCTAGTGCTATCCTCATTACGGACAGGCCTTGCACAGCATCTCCTCCTCCGTAATTACTCGTGTTGGGAAGCGGACGCAGCTCAAACTCCACCAAAGTCGTTTGAATAAATAACACCTAAGTAGCCTTGTCTTCATACTGACCAAATTACTCATCTATCCTACCTTATAGGAGCTGACAGCTCAGTACTGTGTGTGTGCGTGTGTGTGTGTGTGTGTGTGTGTGTGTGTGTGTGTGTGTGTGTGTGTGTGTGTTTTCCGCTGTGGGCTGGGTCTGTCTGGAGCAAGACTGTCCTCTCTTGCCAAAAAAGCTATGATGAAAACCACAAGGAAACTGCATATGTGAATATAATGCATGATGCCTGTGTGTGTGTGTGTGTGTGTGTGTGTGTCTGTGTATGTAGTTGTGTGTGTGTTTGAGTGAATGCGTGAAGGAAATTTGCTGTTGAGCGATTTGCCATCAATTAGCAGTCTGGATGAGATGAGGGCAACAATGCAGCGGGAGCCGCTTTTATATCCTGGAAGTGAGTTTCTCTCTCTTTTCTGTCCCAGGTCACCTCATCATTATCCCAAATTGTCTCTTGATGTCCTTTCCCCTTCTGCTGAAAGAAAAAAGCCGACATTCCCTTGGGAAGATTTAGATTTCTTTATTTTTTATTTTATTTTTGCATGTGTGTGTTCGTAGCGTGTGTGTGTGTGTGTGTGTGTGCGTGTGTGTGTGTGTGTGTGTGTAATGATGTGATTGTGTCATGACATAAAGCAGCTCTGGGTATTTAGTCAGCCCGGTTTTACGGCCCTGCCTGTACCCCTGTGAATCAATAGAAGAAATATTAAATGGGTTTAGGGACATTTTTGAAGGGGAGAGGTTTTCTCATTTCTCCAAACGGTTCTGAACCGAGAGCACCATCTGGAAAACGCCGGACTTCAGAAAAAAGGTCCCTTTTATGAAAAGTAGGATGTGAAAAAAAACCCCGTCTAAAATCAGCGTGGTTTTCAAACACTGTGGCATATTTTGAAGTTCTCCCCGAGTATGTGAGTTTTATTGCGTTGGCTCTTGGACGTGGTCTTTCCTCTCTTTAATGGTCAGTCTGGGCCCACTGAAGCTCGCTTCAGCCATTTTAAAACCTCAGCTCTCCATCGTTGCCCTTTATATTACGGAAACATCGCATTAAAAAGTTGAACGGGATCGCATCTGGCTGGAGTCGCCGAAGGTGTCCCGCACATTTCCAGCGAGGCCTTTAGTGGACAACTGTTTCAGAGCCCACACGGCTATAAGCAAGAAAACATAAAAGCTGGCCAGAAAGGACCGGAAAGACCCGGTTAATACCAGTAAAGGAGCATGTGAGGAGGAGCCAGGGGGAAAGGGGTGAAGATTCGGCACACCGTATTTATTTGTAACCCACCGTGAAACTGAGTAGATTTAACCGGGATTTGGCTCAGGCAGCTTTTTACCCCTATATGTTTACTCTGGATGTATGGCTAACAACTGCAGCGGGCTAGCATGCTATCAATCATCCAAGCCAAAAGGCGCAGACTCATTTAGGGTGTTCGACAGCCAAAAGCCACTTGTAACACTAGCTTGAATATTGATGTGGTAATCCTGCGTCTCTACCTTTAACCACTTACCCCGGGCTGGCAGCTGCCCCGATGGTAATAGGTTTGACAGTCAAGCTAGGGCAGCAGTCCCCTCATAAGGCCGACAGCTGCATTCAGATTTGTTTTCCATTGGCCTGAGTAATCTATCTAAAGTTTCTCATATCTGCTCTCATAATTTATCACACATATAAGAAACAACAATGTGGACAACAGATTTGTGGGGAAAAGAGAGACGGAGCACTTGGAGACGCAGCAGCTAAACGCTTGGGAGGTTTATTACCCGGAGGAGCGAGTGAAGGCGAGATGATCGGGCGACTTAGACAGAAACGAGACTGTTCTTCCTGCAGAGTGACGGTGATGCGTTTGAGTTCCGAGGGTCTGCCGCAGCTGTAACGAGGCCTTCGCAGCAAAGGAGACGTAGGAAGGCTCCGGGTTTGGGGTCGAGTTACTCCCACTTTGTGTTGCCGAGCGGTCTTTTTCTGAGCACGGCTCCATCCTTCGGGACAAACCCCCGAGAATTCAAACGTTTGGTCAGGAAAGCGTGAGAAGCGACGAGCCAATGGCAAATGTTTCCACAGTTGAACTTCAAAATAGACGTCCAAGGAAACAGCGTGGACTGCGCGGTTCTAAAACCAGCCTCATGTGAAAGGCCGGATGGGCAAATGTGGGCAGGGCGGATTATTTGTTCTACGTGGAGCCGTGACTTGTTTAGGTTTCACCCAGAATCTCCTCCATAAACACTGTCTTTGGTTTTTGTCACCCCTTTTTTCTTCCCCTCCCGGATTCTGATCAGTTGCGCTCGCAGGTCTGGAGCCGTCGTCCACGTCCTGCTCAGAATAGTTCCTGCGGTTTGAGCTGCTTGTAGGAACGGACCAGCGCCGATGCCGTGATGGACCCAACACATGTCGCGGAGCTGGAAACCAAATTCAGCGCCACAGATTAGCGGCTGCGCAAGGCCGTAAAGAGGGGATTTCAAGTCGGAGCTGAGTTTATCCGGGGGTTCCTGGTGAGAAGGACGGGAGCATCAGCTCCTCAGCTCCACCGGTGGATCCGAGAGATCCGCTGCCTCCACCTGTGGCTGATCCCTCTCGCTGAGACAAAATCAGGAAGTGTGCAGACAAGAGAGGCAGCCAAGTGTGACTTTGTCCTCAACCTGCGTCTGTCTACGCCTCCTCTTTCCTGTTAGAGAAAAGGTTTTTTTTTACAAACTGGGGGGGGGGGGGGGTCCTGGGTTAGCTTAGTCCCGGACAGAAGAAACAACGAGCTTCTCACCCTCACGCCTGTTTCTCTCTCAGCTTTTTTTTTTGCTTCTTTCGGGTCTAAGAGCAGGGAAATCTGATACCACCTGCCTTCCCCTTGCCCTTTCTAGCCCCCCTCCTCCTCCCCCTCCTACCTCAAGGACAGCCCACTGTCTGCCCCGGGGGCTGTTTATCTATGGGGGGGGGGGGGGGGGGGGGGGGGGGGAGCAGGACCGGTTTGTTTCGTTTTGGCCGTCAACAATGGACCTCAGTCTGTGCTGATGGACTACTCCAACATATGGTACCCACCTGTCTCGCTGTCTCCCTTTACCCCCCCCCCACCCCCCCACCCCCCCTTCCATTTTTCTAATGTGTCTCTGTTTATATTTCTTTGCTTATTCCTGCGTTCCGTCTCCCTGTCTCACCCAAACATGCTGGGAGGATTAGAGGCCAGATTCATCACACACAGACCTGTTTGCTTTAGCAACCTGAGCCCGGCGTGTGCGCGCGCACACACACACACACACACACACACACACACACACGCACACACACACAAAAGCACCCACACACATATCTCTGTGAACAGTTGCAACACGGTGGAGTCTTTTACATAAATGAATAGAACGAATGAATAAGCATCAATAAACGGGAACAACAAACAAACAAACACTGAGATCTTGTCACACATTTTGCTGCTGTGGGATCCCTGATCCTTTTGAAAGGTTTGGAGTTTTTGACCATATTTTCAGAATGTGCTGCGGACAAAAACTAAAAGCTCATTTGTCTGTGTGTGTGTGTGTGTGTGTGAGAGAGAGAGAGAGAGTAACCCTGATGAATTTAAAAATGCTCTGTTATTAAAGACTGTCAGAGGCGATGATTTACAAAGGGGAGCGATGACAAGTTAGAAGAACTCACACGTACACACACACACACACATACACACACACACACACACACACACCGGCCTCCAAGCTGAGCAATGACCTCCTCACCCTTCCTTCCCCTTCCTCCTCCCCCTTCTCCCTCTCTCACTCTAATAAAACCTGTCTGACACCACTGATGTGTACATGTATGCATGTTTGTGTGCGTGTGCATGTGTGTACGTCTGTGTGTGTGTGATGTGCTCGGCAGCAGCACAAAGACTCTGTTGTTGGGCCTCCCTCTTAGGCCTCCCTCATATTTTCTTTAAAGGTGCAGTGCTCCCTAAGAATGCCACAGGGGGAGAGCAGAGTTGAGTTTGGAGGCTTCTAGGAGGAGCTGACGTGCTGGTGGGTGGGAGGGCGGGTGAGCGGTTGGTGGGGGGGGGGCAGGAGAGCGGGGCAATCTGAACAATTCCCTTGCTCGCCCAGGTCACCTAGAGAAGAAGTCGTGGAGGGTACATGCAACGGATTGAAGGAGAAAGGTCAAGAAGAGAAGCACTTTTGGACAATGGAGCGAATAGGTGTGTGTGTGTGTGTGTGTGTGTGTGTGTGTGTGTTGGGGGTGTGTGTGTGTGTGTGTTGGGGGTGTGTGTATGCCCACATGCGCGTGTGTTTTGGTACAATTACAGTGCTTCCATTTCATTCCACTAATGGTTATTACAGAATGGAAGTTAATACATAAATAAATGAACTGTTGAATTATTTATTCATGAAGCCGAGCTTCAGCTTTTGGGACAGTGAACGCTGCTTCATTATCAGTCAGTGTGGAACGATTCTCCAAATACAAAATACTTATGAGACAAATGGAACAGAGCCTCGGTGTTTAGGTATTACACAAATTTGATTAGCCTTATAGGGAGGAGGATTCCGTCCATTCTTCTCCACTTTAAAACACACTTTACTGCGTTTCTTATCGGGGATGAAGGACAGATGGTGTTGTGTGTTCTGCGAATTTAGGAGCCCCCCGAGGCGGACGGTGATTTATGATTTTGCATTCAATAAATGAAATTTGACTTGTGCTGACATGCTCCTCACCAGAGAAAACAAGGAGGATTTGTTTTAACAGCTCTCCACTTTAGAGGTCTGTTTGCAGTCCGTCTAAGTTATTTTCACCTCTGACTTGAACTTTTCCTCTAAAGTAAATCAGACGTGATCCGCGGGAACGGCTGCACGGCCACTTTCACCGGATTCCCGCGATTCCACATATAGGAAGGATTTCTGTTACTGTCTTTTATTGCGTAAAAGAAAAACCAGACATAACTGGAAAGTTCGGTGTGAAGTAACAGTTGCTGTTAACACACAGGACAACTTTTGGGATGTTTATTGCCACGTGCACGTCCGCTGGCTGTCTGGTTGCAACACCTGCGTCCACGAACGAGGCCTAGCAGAGGAGACAGGCATCACCTCTGCTTGGTCGTAGGGTTTATGAAAGCCATAAATGGCTCTTTAATATAGTGGTAATCAGGGTGGTAATTTGGGTGGAATTGTCCCTTATTGTTGCCAGACATGCCTCTCCAACGCCTGCCAACACACATGCATTCAAACACACACACAAGCACACACACACAGGCTCACACACACACAGGCTCTTAGGCAGACAGGGTGTTCAAGGAATAATTCACACCACATGCCAACAAACTGGGCGGTTATGTTTTTTTTGTGTGTGAGCCTTCACGGTGTGTGTGTCTGTACGTGTACATGTGTGTGTCTGTCTGCTTTAAGGCTGTGGTCAAGCAGTAAAATGGAAGGGGGTTGCTAAGTTTTCTGTTGAAGTGTTAAAACGCGCGCGCATGTGTGTGTGTGTGTGTTTGTGTGTGTGCTGTAATTTAAAAGCCATGTCCATGTGAGTGTGTGTTTTAATTGCGGTCTCGACAAAGTAGCAAGTGTGCCTGATACAGATGGTTTTCATCACCGCACAGAAACTTCTCTCCGCTCTCCGTCTCCCTCTAATCGTGCCAGACTGCGTTTGAAATTAAACATTATTCGACGCAGCAGAGATCCTAATATGACAGTGTATTCAACCCGTGACGATACGCAGTGTGTGTTGTATCACGGCCTCACAGTTTCACGCCGTTGTGAAACAATGCGGGAGTTCCGATTTTCTGGAGCTGCAGGGTTGAGAAAGAACATCCTTTATTCTGGCCGTTAATTTGTGGTGGCAAAAACATGTGCAAGCGCGCGCGCGTGCGCACACACACACACACACACACACTTTCATAAATCAATATTTACTAAAGAACCTTTCCCCTTTGAGTCAGAGGAAGCAAATGTGCATCCCGCTCTCTAACCCTGTCGTGTGTGTGTGAGTTTGTGTGTGAGTTTGTGTGTGTGTGAGTTTGTGTGTGTGTGTGTGTGTGTGTGTGTGTGTGTGTGTGTGTGTGTGTGTGTGTGCATGCGCGCAAGGCAACCTTGTGTTTTGACATGGGTGTTTTCTTGTTTTGTTTAAGAACCAGTTCAGACATTCCAGAGCAAATGTCTCATCCTCAGGAACTTCAAATTTGTTTATGCAGTTTTATTACGATCACTGACGATGGGGGGGGGGGGGGGGGGGGTTGTCTGGGGTTGCTGCATCCGAAAGTGGAATTGGCAATCATCAAGGGCATCACAGAGGAGTGGAGACAGAGATCTGGGAGAGTAATGGTATCACTGGTTTGAATGGACAGCACTGGAGGGAAGAAAGGGGAGACATGGAAAGAGTAGGAGGAATGAAGAGGTGGGTGGTGGTTATTCAGAACTCTCCAGGGCACATCAGAGCAAACGGTTTCTTACATCCCTCTGACACACACACACAAACACATGACACACATGAAGATTTGCTGACACACTTCTGCCTCAGAGGATGTGGAAAACCCGCTTTGCTTGGAAAAGAGGGAGGGAGGAAAAGGGGGAGGAAGCAGAGGGAGGCAGGGCAGGGAAACAAAGACTGGAAAGAGGAGATGGTCAGAGATTGGAAAGTGAAAGTTTTTGGGATACCAGAACCGATTACCAGAGATACCAGTGTGTGTGTGTGTGTGTGTGTGTCTCTCTGTGTGTGTGTGTGTGTGTGAGAGAGAGAGAGAGAGAGAGAGAGCATCTATTCAACCTAATCTGTCCTTCTTGCAGGCACTCCAGGCAGCCAGACAGTTCCTCCTCCAGCAGGCCTCCGGACTCAACTCCCCAGGCAATGAGCTCAAACAGAGCCCAGTGCAGGTCAGAGCACACAAAACTGCCCGTGCACTCTCATGCAAGCACCGAGCTTCGCCATCTCTGATATAATCATGATTTCTGAACGTTGCTTTTTTTTCATTACCAGTTTTTTCTGCCTGCGCGTGTTTGTGTTGTAATGTTTTTGGTAATTGGCGTGTCGGGCTGGGTCCGTCGTGCACCGGCAGTGGGCGTAAACAGATGGCAGGATGACCTCTGAAAGACCACAAATACACAGACAGCACTTATTCTAATCAGCGTCTGTGAATTAACAAACACGAAAAGGCGTCTTCGCAATTACGGAACGTGCTGGAAAGAGGCAGACGTGGGGTCTGCCGTTGTTGTTTCGTCAGGAAGTTGGGCCATGAAGGTAGAACCACGTACCGGGGCCGCCACGTTTGGTAGCAACATGTGCTACAGACAGCTGATTTGAAGCAGATGCGAGCGGTTAGCAGCTAACTGAAGAATCCAAACTTTCGCTAACTGGTGAGATAATTGATGTTTCCTGGAGCTCAACTATGGAGCAGCATCTGCAGCAGAAGCCTCAGAGTGTATTCTGTGTGTATCTTTGCTGGAAGGTACACACACATTCAAGTCTCCAAATGTGGGAACGGTCCAAAGTGGGATTATTCCGATGTAACACAACACAAGCCTCCTTTAATTACTACTGATTTGTAGGAACCTGGGATTTTAATATGATCTAAATGTCTGAGAGTAGAAACCTAAGTGCAGAGGAGCGTGAAAACGTGTTGTGCGTTTGTCATTGGACAGAATCTACATCTGTGAATACCAACAACGGGAATTCTGACACTATTCTCTGCTGAATGGGGTCAAACACAGGTCAGCTGACTTTACTGATTTACAGTTTTACATCAGGGAAGTTTCCTTGCTTACCCTCGCTGTCACGGACACAGGCGCACACAAACACACACACACAAACACACACACTCACTCCCTCGCCTCCGTTCCCTCCCTCCTCGTCTTGTTTGTTGGTGTGTGCCCCAGCTAGCCTCTCTGTACTCTCCAGGGCATCAGCGCTACATCTCTGTTGACTGAGCTGTCAACTCACATGGAAACACACACCCGGATAACTCGCATAGTCACTTTGATGCGTTTGTGTGCTTTCGTTCAGAAACACAGATAAAACACAAATGGTTACCTGTGTGGAGCAGCAACATTCGAGTTGTGCATCAGAGCCTGCAGGTCACATGGCACAGAGAACCCACTCAATTATTGCAATTTAGAGCTTTATGGTCATTTTAAAAATTGGAGCGAGGGCACCGAAGCAATCATGAGCAGGATGAGTAAAAGCAGACCTTCAGCTGGAACACTTCCACAGACGGGGACCGCCTGACTGACACCAGGAGCAAAATGGCTGTCCTCAGGTTGGCTCCTGCTGGGCTGCTCTCACACATGCAAATGAAGCTCCGCCAATAATGAGATCTTTAGGAGCTCGATAATTAGATTTTTCCCTTCCTTCTGAGGGAGAATGACAGAGGCATACAGAAAGAGCCAGAGGAAGACCTCGATCTGTGCTTTGACTTCTCCAGACAAGCCTTGCCCCCCCCTGCTCCCCACTGTCTCACCCCTTCCCATCATATTTCTGTTCTTTTCTTTATTTATAATGGAGGCGAGTATCTGAGCAGAGAGCAAAAGAAACTCAGATTATATCTGCTTTTTGATTGGTTGTTCAGAGACGTCTCTGTGTGTGACTGACTGCATGAGATTGTATCAATCTGGGTGTGTGCGTGTGTGTGTGTGTGTGTGTGTGTGCAAGGGCCTCAACAAAAGCTCAAATCTCTGACAGGCTATTGCTGGGAGAAAAAAAAAGATTATACTCAATGAATTTGCAGCTGTTGGTGAAAACGTCCAAATATCAGAACAGAACGATCGTCCATAATCCGCCCAGAGTCGTCGGCGTTCACCGTTATTGGGCCACTTGAGCATCTAAATGAGCTGGTTGGCACAGAGTGGCGGTAATTTGCCGGATTACCCACCACGGTAGGTAGCCTTTGAGGCCTTGGCTACAATAGACACACTTGCCACATTCTCAGACCCTGGGTGGGCACATGCACCCCCACTTGGCAGCCGCGCGGCTGGCACACTTAACACGGTGCCATTTGGCGTGCACACATACAGACGGAGGCACGTGCTTGGCCGCGGCCCACACGTATGTAACTGAATAGCGGCGTGTCCTGTTTTCATGTATTATTGAGGAGCTCGTTTAATTAGAAAAAAAATTGAAAAGACTCATTATAGATATGTTAATTAGCTTGGCTCTGTGCTCCCCAGAGAGGGCTGCCATATTGGGATGGAGAGGGAGAGCTGGGAGACGCGGAACACAAACACAGGGAAGAAACCGAGTCGCATCGGCCTTAAAACGGAGATTGGGTTTCAGTGGACTTTTCATCAGTGTTTCCTGCTCAGCTCAGCAGTTTTTGTTAAAGCTCTGCTGCCGTCGTTGGACCAGCGACGCCTCTGAGCCCAGTTCTGAGGCAGGGGTCAGGACCTTCAGCTCATCAACAAAAATATGTCCGTGGAATTGAAGGCGTTCCCGTTCTCTTCTTTCTCTTTTTAACACTCGTTCCCCCAAAGCTCTCCTTTTGTCCACTCACTGAAAGTGCTTAGTTGGCACTTTATTTGATGTAGAGGGAATTGGGGCACGCGCACACACACACACACACACACACACACACACACATGCGTGGCTACAGTGGTATGGGGTCCTGACAGTTTGTCAGAGCTGCAGGAGGAGGTTGGGAAGCCCAGCGGAATGGCGTTGCTCTGGGCTGAGGTCTGGACAGACGGAGGAGAGGTTTGGGTCTGATCACTGAAGCACGAAACTCTTATTTTGTGATTTGAAACATGAGTGAAATCAGTAATGAAATATGGTCGATAACGGCCGCTCACACTTCCCAATGAAATGCGCCGTGTGTGTGTGTGTGTGTGTATGTGTGTGTTTCTGGGAAAGTGTTGTCATTTTTATTCTGGAGCACTCAGGCGTTAGATGGAGGGAGGAGGGGAGAGGAAAGGAAAGAGTATGCATGTGTGTGTGTGTGTGTGTGTGTGTGTGTGTGTGTGTGTGTGTTGGGGGGATTTTCCACTTGAACTTACTGGTCTTTTACTGTCCTATCTGAAGTTTTTTTCAGTTTTCATTTGTCTGGCCCCTGTCAGGAAGAGCTGACTGTTCTGCGGGGACATGAGGGGACACGTTCTCTCTATTCCCTCTGCTGTCCTCTCACCTCCTCCACTCATCTGTGCGCGCATCCCCGTGTTTGTGGAGAAGCCGGCTAGCAACACCAAATCTGTTTAAAGTTTCAATCTTAAACCATTTAAACCCCCCACTTAAACCCGTCAAACTAGAAGAGACAGAGTCAAACATCCAGTTGCCTAAAACGTTGTCCATTTGTGGCCATATGATACTCTGCAGCTGCGCTCATGGTTTGTGCAAAATCCCGATAGCTCCGTGCATTATGGAGCCACGTTGGTTTAAATAGGCTGCAGATGCCAAAGAGCGGTCTTCTGCTCGCACACGGGCTGTAGACAGAAACAACAATCAGCAGAAACATTGAGGCTAAACTAAATTTTACCCATCAGTTCTCCCCTGAGTAATATGGCCCCCAGCCCTGCTTCAGATTAGCTGGAGGAGGGGTACTCACCACATACAATGGGGCCCTTTTTACTTCCAGTGGAGGCCTGGCCCTGAGCTCCAAACAACGCTCTCAGCACAGTGGGCGCTCCTTATATTTCTCTTTTTTCTTTCAAATGCTTTTCTCCTCCGGTCCTTCTCAGAGTGCCCCCCTCCCCAACACACACACACTGTCCCCACACCCTCATGATACACAGGAGCAGTGGATGATAGCCACCGTAGCTGCCGAATAAACAGAGAAACGGGCGTTTTACCGCAGCCTTTAAAGCGCCGCGCCGTCTGTTGTCGGTCAGAGGCTCATGGGTAACTGCAGGTGGGCAGGTGGGTGTCAGACAGGTGTCCACGTGCACGGAAAGAGCCCAGATTCCACTCTTTTTCCCACTGAAATGAAGAAAAAAGGATTTGTCTTTAAAGGGATTAAAACATTAGATGCATTTTTGTGGTAAATTAAAAGATTAAATGTTAAAGCCCAGGTGTGTGTGCACGTTTGTGTGTGTGTGTATGTGTGTGTGTGTGTGTGTGTCTGAGGGACATCTCATCTACAGTGGGGTTGTAATGCTCACTGACAGGGATAAACAGCGCTGGGGTTTGCTCCTGCCAGGCGAGGGGGAGGAGGTCCCCCTCCCTCCTCTCTCCCGTCTTTCCTGCCTTGTCCACTGTCATTTTTTCAATTATCCCTCTCTCCTGTGTGTCCCCGTAGACCCAGAGGCAGGGTCGGCATCATTTAGAGAGAGCCTGTTTAGATTCTGATTATAGCCTCTCTCTCTCTCTCTCTCTCTCTCTCTCTCTCTCTCTCTCTCTCTCTCTCTCTCTCTCTCTCTCTCTCTCACACACACACACACACACACACAAATAGTTACACTCACTTTAAGCGACAGTCTGTTTGCAGTGTGTTTGCTTTATCAAAGCAGGACAGGAAAAAAAAAACCCACCAAAGTAGTCCTCATATTCTTTGGATGTTTGAGTTTGGAGACGGGTTTATTTGCGGTTTAAATAATAATTTTCATTTTAGAAAAAAGGAGCTGTGCCGGGGGGGTGAATCCAAAGTTCACACCTAAATGAGAGTGGGTGCGGACATTTACGCATCCTCTCAGAGCTGCAGCCGGCCGATTCCCCCGGCTGCAGCCTGGTTTAATATCACGCTCCTTCCTTCCTCTGTTTCCGAGGTCTCATCTGAGATGGAAAACGGGGCTTTCCTTCTCGTTAGAATGAAAAGTCATCAAGGGAGGAGAGGAGAGAGGGATCCAGCCTCATTGAAATGCAAGTTCTCTCCCCCCTTCCTCCTCTGCCGGTGCTCCTCTGGGAGCCCATGCCTTTCTCCTCCTCTCTCCTTCCCATCTTCAGGGCGCTCCCTCTCTTCCTTTGTTAATCAGTTAAACTCCCTCTTCAAACAAGCCCTCTAATTACTCCTCCACTCTCTGTAAACGACAAGGCTGTGTCTCGCTTCTCTTCGCCTCCCTCAGCTCCCTCTCTTCAAGACAGGAGTTGACCTCTGTCAGCCACCGACCCTCAGCAGTGTGTGTGTGTGTGTGTGTGTGTGTGTGTGTGTGTGAGCTCACATGTGACTGTTTCTTGCATGTTAATGACAGAAGTGACCGTTCAGGCCTTTTTATTAGTTGCACAACTTTACATGTATCACACACCTGCTAACGTGTGTTTGTTGCCGCTCACGCTCACGTCGCCACTAACAACACGTGACTAAGTACATTTTATTGAGGTCTTTTTTCTTTTCATACTTCTGCCAATATTCTTCTTAATCCAATTGACAATGATTCTCGAACTTCACTTTTCCATTGCATTTATTGGCAGATTATATAAAAGACCACAGGAAAATGTTTTCCTGCTAATCCAGATTTTAAACGTCTCCACCACAAAGTGTGAACTATGACCCTTTATTCCCAATTATTATGCTTCTGTGGGTCTCTTTATTTGGAAAATGGACAAAGAAAGCGTTCCCTGACAGAAAAGTGGAAGTATTGTACGTAGCAATACAGGTGACTTTCACTTTTACTCCATCGCTTTAAGCTCTCGTTAGACAAAAACCAATGCGGCCCCATTCTCCTCCTGACACTGTCCCCTTATATTTCTATTCAGCAGCCATTGTTTCCTTTTATCTCTCATCCTTCCTTCACTTCTTTTCTGTCTTCCTGTGAGTGGATCCTTCCTTCTCCGCTCTTTCTGCTCTCTCGCCAGCTTTACCTCAACCGCTAATCTACCACGCATCTCTCTCTTTTAAATTAACATGCAATATGGAGGGTAAAAAAGGGTCGACAGCAGGGGGAAAAATTAAATGGATTTAATAAATGGCTGACTTCAAATCGCCCGGCTTTTCAGCCTCTCCCTATTCACAGTCCAATGAAAGGGGAGAAATCATTCACCAGGAGAGACAAAGCCGAATGAAAATATAATTCTGCATTGTGAGGCGCCTTTGTCCTGGCCCGTCAAATCGCTAATGGTGAGGCTTTTGTTTTGCGGCGGCGCTCTCAGACTGGCGGTGTCGTATGGCGGTGGCAACGCATGCCCCATAATCACCACGCTTTGTGATATTAGATTATAGGGGCAATTAATGGCGTCAAATCTTAACTACTCAGCATTCAGCCTGCCACAGACGCACATTCAGCCTTAAACACATGCGTACATGCACGCCTGTGCGCGCACACACCGGCATCAAAGCGTCAGCCAACACGCCGAAAGGTGCTATAACTCCAGTAATTATTACGCCTGCGACTGGAAAATGTCAATGGCGGTGTGTATAAAATAGAATGTATGAGTTGTCAGAGGGGGAGAATGGGATGCACAAGAGCAATTAATTACAGCTTTTCATTTGGCAGCTTAGACTGACAAGGCCCGGCGGTGGGGGCACGCTGGCACGGCGCCAGGCGGCAGCCAACGCCGCCCCCACCTCGCGCGCCATGGCCCACCAACCCCAACCCCTCCGCCACGGTCATCCCCTCAGGTCTCGGTGCAGAAGAGCTGCTGAGACATCACACACACACACACACACACACACACACACACACAGTTTGAGCTTTGAATAGGGGTAAATGACCAGTTTGAGGGGTGATAATGTGCCTTTTATGACGGCCAAGATGGTGTTTGTAGGATTGCCAGTGGAAAGAATCTCCTCCTCAGTCTTATTTATAGATGTCTCCCCGTCACCAGTGCTGCTTCCTCTTTCGCTGCCCCTGTTTTCTTCCACTTTCTTTAATTAATTAATAAACAGCAGAGCGCCTTATCAGCAGGATCTTCTTATATGCCTTTATGCACACGGAGTCCCAGCTTCAGGTTTTTGTGGTTAACTCGTTGCCGTTTTTCTGTGTTTTGCCGTCAGATTAGCATCTCTGCACATCTCCGTGGTCAGTGCGTGTTTAGGAGTGCTTGCACGCCACATTCAGCAAGGAATCACTTCTTTCCTCCGTGTGTGTCTCTCTCTGCGTTCGCCCGCCAGCAGCTCTGTGTGATGAGATCTTTATCTCATCAGATAGCCACATTGTTGTGCCTTTCTTGTTAGCCAGGATTGTCTGCGTGGAAAGAGATTCGGAGAAAGTCCTAATCGTGTGTTTATGAAAGCAGATAAGATATATTATCATATAAGGAGATTACATATCGCTCTTTTTTCTGCGCGGTGTCACTGAAATTGCCATTAATTTTACAATTTCTGCCTTTGTTCTGTAAATAAGTTTTTTTGTTGCTGTTGGGTTTTTTTTTTTTTTTTTTACATTTTTCTTGAAATGAGTCACAGCAGAGAATATGAAATGTTACCTTTGCCAGTCTAAACTGGTTTTAACTGGTCAGTTTGTCAGTGTAACTATAAATGGCGTGTGCCCCCTCCAGGTCCCCGTGTCCATGGCTATGATGAGCCCACAGATGATCACTCCTCAGCAGATGCAACAGATTCTGTCTCCCCCTCAACTCCAAGCCCTGCTACAGCAGCAGCAAGCTCTAATGCTACAGCAGGTAACACACACACACACACACTCTCACACACACACAAGCTGGTCCCAGTCCCACTGCAGCATGTCTGGGTGTGTTTTAGTGCTGTAGGTGCTGACACACATAGGGTGTGATATTCCTATTCAGAGATCTTTCAAGATAAACACACACTCCTCACACATTCACTCATGCACACGTTTGCATTGTTGGTAGGATGAGGCTCGCGTGTACATGCGCACGCCCTCACACACTCACACAGGCGCACTTGCAGCCACTCCACGGTGAATTACAGCCATTCAGAGGTGTGTGTGCTGATGCTGGTCAGGTGATGTAGAGGTTTCCATGTCAACACAAACCAATAAACACTCTTTATCTCCAACGGATCAGTCGAGTGCTCAGTCACACCAACTTATGCGCCCCCCCACACACACCTACACACAGCAAATATACAAGCTGCCTTGTAAAGGCTGTTAAGAGGATTATTAAGAGAGTGGAAGATGGCGAGTCAGTCAGGCAAGGCCTGACAAGGAGGAGTATATGAGGAACAGTAGCTTCAGGAAGGAAGACCTGACAACACCTATCTAATGGAAATATTCCGTATTTCTGGAAACAGATGTGCGGATGGTTAAGAACCTCTTCCGCAGCCCCTTTTTTAACAGTGAACCTGCAGATGGGGGATGAAGGTTGATAATGCACGCTCGCACACACGCGCACCACCGTGCCTCCATTAAAACCACTGAGTTTAACACTGTTCTCCCACTTAATTAAGCACACTATGGCCTGAGTCTCAGTGTATATCTGCAATTCAGGCACTTTTACACATGCACACACTGACACACACACAGAACAATCTAGCAACGCATCAGTCGCTGAAGCATTAAATTTCATATTCCCATGGCGATACAGTACAGCGTATGGGTGTGTGAGAAAGGGGTTCACGGGCCAGTGCTACACAGCAGTTGTGTGTTTGTAGACGCACCCCTGTGAATTTGCATGTAGGCGTTTTAACCTTTAAGGTCCCAGTAACCTTTACTTTTGCTCAAGCTGCTGCGCCTCTCTTTCTTAGCGTGTTCACTAAAGTCAAGGTCACAGTAATAGGCTGGAGAGGTGAGTGCCTCACTTATACATAGTCTTAATGCACGGAGCCACTGAATCAAATCATTAAAAAGACCTTAATTATCACTTAATTATTCCCTCAACTCACCACTCTCCAGCCATGTATGGGTGCGCGCGTGTGCGCTCGCGTACGCATTTGTCTGCGTGATGAGGAGGCGATCAGCGCTAGTGACGCGGAAAAAAGAGATTAACTCCGCCTAAGGAGTGATAAAAGGGAGGAAAGACAGATGGAAAAAAAGAGCTGTGAGGAAAGAATGAGTCCCGTATTTAAAATAAATTAAGGACAAGGAGGGACGTCATAGTACAAAAGAACAGTGAATTATGCAAAATGTAAGTTATGGCTGTGATAAGATTGATATTGGAAATGTAAAACAGCTTTCCGCACAAAGAGTGGGAGCAGTGGGGCGTGTGGCGAGGATGGGCAGTGGCGTGTATTCTGCTCAGTGTGGTGTCAGACGGATGAGAGAGTGAAACAACTGCTGCTTTGTGAAGTCACTCTCTGCTGAAAAGCCTCTTTGAACGTTTGACGCACCATGAAACAAAGACAAACTGCAGACGGACACATGTACAGGCTGTTCTCCAGAGGATAACCCTCCCTCACACACACACACACACACACACACACACGTGCGCGTGCCTGTGCGCTCTGAGACTCTGGTCAGTGTGTTTTCCGCCTTGCTCTCAGCTTGGCAAGATTAAAATCTTAATGGAGCTTCCTGAGTAAATTAGTGATTAGTAACTCAAACAAACAGACAAGCTGTGGCCAGTCAAAGGAGGCTCTGTGTGCAAGTCCATATAAATCAGAAATTAATGTGTGTGTGTTTCCATAAATTAAGGTGCCGTGCTAAATCCAGTAGTTTAAAATGATTGCATATGGCATTAGTCTAATTCACTTCAAATCAAATATGCATAATTACGGCAAGGAGTGGGCTACTCGTAAAGGTGAGCGTGCTCAGACCGAGGCACAAGCTGAAGAATCGGGCCCGAAATAGGGGCAGCTGTCTTGTCTGCACACACTCACAAGGACTGCGACTGTTATGGCTGCGACGTGGCTCTGGTATCTGCCAGTTCTATGCAAATGATACCATTTGGGCACATAACAGCACAGGTGTAAAATCACTTCACGACGCATCCATCAACCCGCCATGTGGGTGGTCGGGGGGGCCCAAGGGGTGTCCCATCCGTCTGCAACAGTCTCTGTGATCTGGTCCAGTAACGTCTGAGAGCCTGATAGCTTCCCCGTGTCTGTGCCCCCCAGTTGCAGGAATACTACAAAAAGCAGCAGGAGCAGCTGCATCTGCAGCTTCTGACTCAGCAGCAGCAGCAGCAGCAGCAGCAGCAGCAGCAGCAGCAGGCTGGGAAGCAGGCGGCAAAAGAGGTGAGCTCCACCACGTACACACTCACTCAGCTCAAGTACCCCCTGAAGCACACTCGTGCATTGAAATGCAGGTAAAGTGGTTGATGGGGGGGGGAGGAAAAAGGTGTGACCCAGACCTATAGGATGTAATATAGATTGGTGCATTCTCCCGCTCTGCCTACATTGTGTGTTTATGAGCGAGCGTGGACCGAAACAAGGACGAGTGGCTGCGGGGCTCATTTTCTCAGAGCGCTGTGCCAGATTATCCATTTGCATGCTTTCAGCTGCAGGCCTGAGGTGAAATCTCTGTGTAGGAGGGGTCTGCCACTCTTTTAATTGTCAATTAACCTCACCAGCCAAGGAGGCTCCCTCGCTCTTTCTCTCTCTCTCTCTCTCTCGCTCTCTCTCTCTCACACACACACAGATATATGCATGAGCTCACACACTGTAACAGGTTTAACCACAGCTGTGGTACAGTCGGATAACAGCGGATCAACTGGGATCACATCGTGGCACAACAAAGAGGATCTCAATCGATCAGACAAGATTACTGTCATAACCTGTGTGCAAGTGAGGCTGGGGGGGTGTGTCAGGGCTGCGCGTGTGTAATAGAGATGTTACTTGGCTACGCGGGCGCTCACTCCCCAAAATTACCAAACACACGGAGGATCAGGAGACGAGAAGGCCCTCATGAGAATTTCCTGATGAATGCATGAGAAGACACGTCCTCCATTCCTCCCCTTCCTCCTCTAACCCATTCCCCCTCCCAGTGGGCAGACCACCACCACCACCCCACCCACCTCTGCTCCTCGCTCCTCGCCGACAGCGGTCAGCCAACTCGACCGTGACCAAAGCAAACCAGTTGTGGTTGACTCGCATGTTGAGGGGGTGTCTGACTCGCTTTCCCCTTCTCTGCCTTTCTCTCTGCTGCCGTCCCAGTTTCCAGGTCTGTTGTCCGGGAACAACGAGACAAGTGCAAACACTGGTCACACGTGCACGCGTAGAGAGCGAGAGGTTTGACGTGTGACGGTTCAGCGCCCAAACACGCCTGGACTTCAGGGAATATGGCGCCCCGCAGGGCTGCACGCTAAAGCTTCATCTGTGGCTGCTGCTGCTACTTAAGGATAGATTCTTTATGCTAACGTTCCTGATCGAGCCATGTTGGGGAAGTACAAGTGTTTGGAAACAAGAGAGGGGGGGGAGTTGAGGGGAATGAAACCGTGACTTTTGCCCTCTCCTCTCTTTTGTGCAATTCCTCTTCGTTTTCCCGTCCGCCCAAATGTGACACGTTGAAGGGAAGTGGATGTGTGCGTGAGCCAAGACTGTGTTTTTGTGTGGCGCGAGTGCATTTGGGACCGGTCAGGAGTCGGCTTAATGAAGTGACTCTGACCATCGCAGGAGATGTGTGCACGCGTATGTGCCTTCGTCTTGGAGTGTCCATCTGCGGCGTGTGTGTGAGTGAGTGCGTGTCCGTGTGACTGGCAGGCTCAGACAGTGTGTGATGTGCTCATAAATCACATTGACAGCCTGTTACTGCGCTAGCTTTGGCCACTCAGCCACAGCTAATGTAAACAGAACACACACACACAAAATATGTGTGTCTTAAAGAACCGTGGAGATGTCTCAGGAGGGAATGATAGATGGAGAAGTGGCTTCGAAGGAAATAGAATAGAACTCCAAAACTAAAGGGCCGGTGACAAATTCTTTAATACAGCCGATGTGTAGAAGGCAGCGTACTTCACCAGAGCTGATGTAAGCGATTTATACCTTTCAAAAGTAAATTTCATTTCATATAAATGTCCCAGCTACAGTAGTGGGCCATAGCTGCAACATGGAAACTGTGATTGATCATATTAATACACTCATTTCCTCTTTAGAAAATGCCCGACAGTTGTAGCACATGTGCATGTGACCAAAAACTCAGGAAACCAACCCATCGGATATTAATGCTAAATCCTTCAGCTATAATAATTTAGATGTTTTATAGCCCAAACACGTCAGTGGAACCTTCCAACACACACACAGACACACACGGGCACACGCACAGTCACTGCTCTCCCTAGGCACCAAGTCTAAGAGGAAGTGACCTTTCTGCCCTTCCTGTGAGATCCTCTCTGTTCAAAGAGTTTCACGCTGTCAGACGTACGCGCGGAGACACACAACGAGCAGCTCCTCCGGTTGTATTTATTTATTTCTTCCCCTCTTATCTGCGCGAGATAAAGTCCATTTTCTCTGTGGGGGTCGCTGTTGTGGGGGGGACTTCAAACAGCGCAGCACAGTCCAGGTTTGCCCCACACTGACAGAGCAGGAAGGGGCCATTTATCAGGACAACACACACCAACATTATCGCCACGTGCCATGTAGTCTCTCCCATATTCCCTTCCCTCCTGGATTTCCCCCAGGGCTCCTCACAGATTGTCTTCAGTGGCTCAGATCTTCTGCGCACATGTTGCACAGTTCCCTCTCTCGGCTGCAGATCATCAACGTGTTATTTATTTAATACCGTCCGTTGTTATGAAATTGCCAAAAGCTAACACCCGCCTCTGCCTCCTGTCTCTCTGTCCTCATGCTAACAGCAGCTAGGCACAAAGCAGTTGGCCTTCCAGCAGCAGCTCATCCAGATGCAACAACTTCAGCAGCAGCATATCCTCAACCTCCAGAGACAAGGCCTGGTCCCACTGCAGCCCACTGCCACCATGCAGTCTCTGCAACAAGGTACACACACACACACACGCACAGCCATGACCCTGCAGACATGTCTTGCACACGTGGTCCTCACTGAGCACACATGCCCAGGTCTGCACCCACTGCTGCGTGTGATGGCTGTTAAGTTAATCAGCCTTTAAAACATAAAAGGAAGCCTGATTGGTGGGTTTGTGGAAGGTACTCATTTGGATAATAGGTAAAATATGCCACTGCTTGATGGTGTGTGCACGTGCTTGAGTGAGTGTGTGCACGCGCGCGCGCGTGTGTGTGATAAAAGCCAGACACCAGAACATCAGCGTTGTGTTTTTGATTTGCCCGCCGGTTTTCTTTTCTTCCGACATGGAACTTCTTACCTGGGTCCTTTGTTTTGTCAGCGCGGTTTTGTGGGGATAAAGGTTGACTCTTTGACTGGCCCGCCCTTCCGCGCATGTGCACATATCCACTTTTGTCTGCGCCAGGTCTATCACGCACATGCTCACACAAGAAATTGCTTTAGGAGCTTTAAAGTGGACGTAGCATTGCTAAAGCACTTTTTGAGTCGCCTAAACTGGCCAGTTTCCTTCCTTCTGTCTGCTCAATCTTTGTTGCAGTCGCGCGCGCGCGTGTGTGTGTGTGTGTGTGTGTGTGTGTGTGTGTGTGTGTGTGTGCAGTACAGCGACTGCGTGTAGGACTGTTATTTTAATAACAATTTTACAGGAAGAGCGAGAATCTAAATGAAAAGCAGGATTTAGGAGTTAGCTAACGCTGGGGTTTGGTTTCTCAGACTCTCTGGACTCCCTCTGTCTCCGCATCAGGGTGGAATTTCCCTGCAGTGTGAAAGAGCCGGCCCATTGTGACGGCTCAGCCAGGCGTGAGCCCGAGCATTCCTCTGACCAGCCATGCCACACAAACACACAAACACACAGGCATAAATACTCGCGCGCGCATACGCAACTGCACACGCCGTTGCCCCGCATCAAAGGGCTCCTGGGTGGTTGGTGGGGGCGTTTTGTGGCACGAAGGGTGCGACTCCCAGTAAGATGCAAAACCTTTGTACGTATCTGGAGCGCTGAACTAATTCAGATGATAATATTTTGCGCTCAGGCGGATCGCCGAGGCTGCGCACGGGACCCAACTTCCCGGGGTTGTTTTTATTTTTCTCTCTGTGAAATGTGACCTCATCCTGGACGACCACACCTTCCAAAGTAACGTCCCATTTGTCCGCAGACGTTAGCGTGAAATAAAGTGTGACCGCAGCAGCCAGATGTGGGCGTCACGTTTAACAGGCGCAGGGCGCAATCACGCTTCATAAGCTTTTGTTCAATAGCTGCGGGATATTGTGAGGCGGGAACTCAAACTGCAGATGGTTTTTTTAGTGTAGAGAGCCGATGTGGCATTATTTACCCTCCGCACATCTGTAAACAGCATTTTGGAGAGTTTGTGACGCGAGCTTGTCTTCCCCCGGAGGCCTGTTAACAGATTGGTTAGGTTTCAGGTTAATACGCACTAATCCGCGCTCGCAGTGCGTCACTCCTCCAGAGTGAGAACTTTTGTTTTGGCGGGGCTACAGAAGAATGCAGACAAAGCAGACATAATAGCTGGATCGCTTTCCAGCTCCGTTCATGTGTGCATGCGTGCGTGGCTGCGCACGCGTGGTCAGGATCCACTGGCCGAGGACGGGCAAAGCCGAGACTGAAAGTACGCTCGCGTTTGACTCGATTATTATGAAAAGAGAGATTAATTATTTAATCTCAGCGTCCAGGCTCTGACCTCATCCGTCCCTGGAGACGTAGCAGCTTAGACGTCTTGGACAGGGATGAAGAATTCCGTCTGTGGATGTTCTGGTGTTGGTGCGTCCTAAAGTTCATGAAGCAATGCTCACATTTTGGCACTGGTTTACTCTCTCTGGTTCTCAGGGGAGCTGCGCTTTACATCCACACGCGTTTGTGAGTGAAAGCTGCCTTAAATGGCTGGAATTTAGCCATTCTGCCTAAATGACTTCACCTCTGAAACGGTTTCTCACCGAGCTGTTGCTCCGTTGCAGCGATGTGTCCATCAGACCTCCAGCAGCTGTGGAAGGAGGTGTCGGGGGTGCAGAGCAGCGAGGAGGCCCTGAAACAGGCCGAGGGCCTGGACTTGAGCACCAACAGCTCCAATTCTACCTCAGTCTTCCCCAAAGCAGCCAGCACTCACATCGCACTGCACAGCCTGGCCAACGGACAGAGCCACACCCCAAAGAGAGACAGGTACGTCAGGAGTCTTTAAAATATCCCCACGGTGATGATGTGTTTGTCCTCTGCGTGACTCGGACTCACACGCTCCCGCCAGGTCGTTTTCGAGCTTTCAACTGCGCGCGTGCACGCAGAAACACGGTGACGCTGCATGTCACACGTCACCAGGGTGCAAGCGGCTCCCGGTCCATTTGAGCGAGGCGTGTCGGGTGCGGTACGCTCTGTCAGGATGCTCGGCTGCTTTCGGTAGAGAGAACGGCGGAAGCAGGCCTCCTCGTACAAAAAGTGGCCGTTAGCACAGAGAAACTGGTGCATGTGTGGCGAGCAGCGCGCGTGTTGTACGACCCATGGCTGTGTTGGCTGCTCATGGGCTTATCTCCGTCTTTAAGTGCCAGGCTGTTTGAGTGGATATCCTCCTTCACCAAGGCAGACAGCGGAGATGACCATGTTCCCCTTTACCCTAAAGGCAGCCAGGCCCCCAGCAGCCAGTGAGTAGCACATACACACTCATACACACACTGTTGGACCAAGGTCGACGGCTCAGTTCAAGGATTCAAGGACCTTTAGTGTCATACCAGCACACATTTACGCGAGATGCTACGAAACGTCGTCTCAAGTTATAATCCAATATAAGGGCTTATAAGAACCCTAAATGTCTTTTGGTGCTGCTGACCCTTGACCCCACTTGAAAATGTCAACATGAGTGTGCATGAATAATAACAGTGCCATAGTTTATCCTATCAGTTGCACCCTGTCATGCTACCAGCATAGAACAAAGTGGGGAGCAGTATCAGTAGCTTAGCCCGCTAAGCTATTGCAGGCTGATGTGGAGGAGAATGCGGTTGCCAGCAGTTTGTCTTGTCTGCTGTCTGAGCTGCTTCTGAGTTGACTCAACCACAGCCAGCACACACACACACACACACACACATATACACAAGCAGCCGCGCGCACAAACTTCCACCCTCAGCCAACACATGTGATCAGGAAGAGGAGAAAAAGTGAAGGGGGAGAAAGAGAGAGACATGTTTCCATCTGTTGGACAAATGTTTTTTGTTACACACCCCTCTGATGTTGATTTTTGAATCCGTCCACGCACACATACACAGTCATGTAAATATAAGTGGAGACAGCGATCGACGGTGATGCGCCGGCTTTCGACCGCATCTGCTACTGGACCTGCCACACACACTCATACCGCTGTCACAAACACACACGCACGAGCACACGTGCAATAGCAGAGTTGGCCCAAACCAAACCAGGCATGGAACCGCACACACACATACACACACGCCGAATTTTTCAGAGAAACACACGCAAAAAAACACAAGTGCACAAACTCACCGCAAAAGGGCAACAAGCACAACTGCAGCCGCCACCAATCAGTCACTGCTGCTTGGTGCCGTGCCGACCCGTCAGCTTCTGAAACTCAAGACACACGCAGCAACACATGCGCAGCACACATGCGCTGCACACAAAGACAGGTCACGGAATTAAAGAATGTGCCTCTGAGGTTGCTGGACCAATTCCCTCATTTGCCTGGCTTCTGTAACTGACCCGGTTCTGCTCCATCGTCCCCTCTCCGCTCTTGGCTTTGTGAACTCTGGAAGCTAATGAGCGCTAACCAGACTCAGATGGTCGCGACGGTTCTGCCGCTGTCGCGGTTTTGCACGTGTGCATCATTAAGCGAGAGAGAGGCCCGATAAAACTGTGTTCTCTACATTTCTGACCGCTCCGTTTCTCTTCTTCTGTGTCTTTCGCTGCAGTCACGAAGAGCACGCTAGCTCACACCCTCTCTATGGACATGGAGAGTGCAAGTGGCCCGGCTGTGAAGCCCTGTGTGAGGACATGGGACAATTCATCAAGTAAGTTATCGGACCCAAACTTGGAGCCTGAACTCTAACATCCTAGCATCTCTGGGAGGAGGCACACGTGGGGGACCACACCGGCGTGTTAGGGCCGCTTCACGTTTCCTCACTAATTCACCAGTTGCCGTCTGTTACATCACATTTGCTCTGAGGTGAACACGTGTATCATAAACACAAGGAGAGGGGAACTGTGTGTTTGTTTCTCGCTTTCTTTTGAGGAATTCTCGGCACTATTTATTTTTTTTACATGAGTAGCAAATGATTCCTGCTCAGGAAGCAGAGCTGTGACGCAGAACATTTTAAACTGCCCTAAATCCAGTAACAAGGGAGGAGCGGCTTAAAACCCACTTCTCACTCCATCACGGTAATTTACCAGTATGTAGGAGTCACTGGACTATGCTAATGCAGCTACAGGCCTTGACATTCAGCTTCCCCCTTCATTGTCACACACACACACACACACACACACACACACACACACACACACACAACGCAGCCGACTTCCCCTTCTGGCTGCTAACGAAGCCTCCAAAAGCCCTTTAATGAATCCCTAAACAAACTCATCCTCTCATTAGCTATGTGGCTCTCTTAGCTATTTGAGCTACGGCGGTATTAATAAGCCGGGTGACGAAGTACACACACAATCGCAGACGTGTCCGCGGTGAGCGTGATGGCATCGGACGGCGGGATCAAAGCGCGCAGGCAGGCTGGGAAAGTTTGGACAGGAAAGCTGTTGTTTGGTGTCTCATTTCACATGGCCTCGGGGCAGATGGAAGGAGAATGAGAGATAGAGGAAAAGTGTGTGTGTGTGTGTGTGTGTGTAAGAAAGGGGGGGTTAGGCAAGAAAATGAAGGCAGTGACAGATAATGCCGTCAGGCCAACGGTGCGTTCCCTTCCAGCCAGCTTTAGTCATCGCCCCAGGAGAGAAAAGGGTAGAAGCGTAGGAGACACTCCTCTATCCCAGCCCTCTCTTCTCCTCTCTCTGCCCCCCCTCCCCCCTCCCGGTCCTCTGGTATAATACTTTGGCTGTGGTCGGTGGAGCTGGGTGTAATGTGGGTTAAAGTCTTGTCTGCCAGCACTCAGAGGAGTAAACAGAGCCTCATTGTCGGGACACGCTGAAAAAAAGGAAACCGGCTACTGTTTATGGCCCGACTAAAGAGGGACTCAGAGGTTGGGGGGGGGGGGGGGGGGTAATCAGGCAGATTCAGTTGGAATGAGGGTGAATCACTGGCATTTTGTGGGGGAAGACAAGTGTGGAGAGTGGACAGGAGTGCATGTGAAAGATAGAGCTTAATAGAGAGTCCAAAAGAGGGGTGAGCTCATGTTTTTGTTGTTATTATCGTGCACTTGTGTTGAGCTGTCTATCTGCCTGGATTAGCTTCACCATGACATCATTGTTTTCCTTTCATTTCCAGTCTGGACAGATATTGCCCAACTTTCTGCCTTCTTAAAGACACAAACACACACACATGCACGCACACTGAAGATATACTGTACAGTTTCTGCCTAATCGAGTAGGACACTGACTTTTTGAAGTGCACTCAATTTACAGGCTGTCTTGTAGGACATGGGAAATCTCACACTGATTTAGCAGCACACACACACACACACACACACTGAACAAAATTTAAAGATGCATATATGGTCCTCACTACATAGGATGTGCAAGGACACACACACACACACACACACAAGTGAACAAGTGTTAAAAGTTGGAGTTTAACAAACAGACGATAAGGCTTTTTGCGATAACACATGAGCTCATGTCCAGGTGGTTGTCTTGGGTCACGTCTCTCTGAGGACCATTGAAGAACACAAACACACACAACACAGCTGTTGCGTCCTGCACTAGACAAAATAAACTCCCTAGATTGGGATTTATTTTTGCTAACTCAAAGTCCAACTCCTGCCAGTAATTAAACCCTTAAAAACAAATTTGGCCTCTCGCACGTGGAAAGGATGTAGTTCCACGTTGATGTGGCCTGCGCAGGCTGTATTTTAGCTCCGCCCCCCCCGTTCGGCCATGTTTTTGCAACTGGAGTGTTATATTTCTTTGCCAGTTTCATCGACCTTTGGCGTTTTCTCTACATTTGAAACAGATTTGGAAGCAGAAGAGGAGGAGCTAATGTTTTAGCCTCAGAACTTTCACTTCCACATCCAAGCACTTTCACGTTTCCTCAAGCGTGACACCAGATTGTTGTCATCGCTTTCTCTCATGTTGGCCTCACATTCACAACCTATCAGTGAGCACCATTCACGCCACGTGAAAACACGTTCTAGATGCATTAATCAGGAGAAATCGGGTACTTCCTGTTCCATAAGTTGTTTTGATTTGATTGAATTTTTCAGCCAATCAAGCCCGAACTGATTGGCGACTTCCTCTCGTTTCCCCTCTCACCTTCAGGCACTTGAACAACGAGCACGCCCTCGACGACCGCAGCACCGCTCAGTGCCGAGTCCAGATGCAAGTGGTTCAGCAGCTGGAGATACAGGTGAGTCACGCCGCCGTGCGCACAAACACGCGCGCGCCTTTAAACAAAGCCACAGAAGAGCGTGTTTGCCGGTCGGTGGCGGCGACGCGTCTGAAGCAGGGCAGAGTTTATGGAGAGCAGCGGAGCTTGTAATTTAAAAGAAGTCGGCAGTGAAGCTGCCATCGCCGCTCCAATTATAAAGCTGCTCTGGTCACCAGTGAGAGAAGAGGGGGGAGGACGGGGGAGGGGGGGGGGGAGTGGATGACCGGGCTGCCGCTCTTGTTCTTAAAGTGGCTGGTGCACGCTGAGCTCTCCAGGCATCTCAACAGATGAGCCAAAGCACAAACACCAACAGAACAGAGGAATGCGCAGAAAAGTTCCACAAGGAGCCGAAACACAAAGGGAGCCTCTTCACGCTCATCTCGACATAGTTTTTGAAACCGCGCACGTGCGCGGGCGCGCGCGTTAGTGTTGTGTTCAGTGATGGTAAACAGCGTTTATCAGGGGGCCCTGAAGCCACCACCAGCGAACGCAAAGTGACAGAGAGGCAGAGGTGTCACATCAGATCAGGGAGGCCGTCAGACTGGTGGAGCCCTCCAACGGCGCGCGCACAAACTCACTCACGTGCACACACACACACACACCCTGTTTAAGAATCTCATATCTGTGCATGGTTGTGCTGTATGAGTATGTAAATGGTGCTATCGCTCTCCAGTGGACCTGTTCTTTCTGGGGAGGACACACACACACACACACACACACACTGGATGCAAGATGGGCTGCAGCAGCACCGGTTAGAACCCGCTCACCGATGTCAAACAGTAGAGAGCGCGTCTCCAGGCTGGTGTAAGTGTGCGAGGCAGCTCCGGGGGAAAGACGTGGCTGCTTTTCATATTTTTCTTCCCGCCTGAGGCAGAATTCTGAGTCTGTGTCAATATCGCCTCATCTCGGGCCGAGCGTGGGCTCCGGTCCCGAAACGTTGTTGTTTCTGGTGGTCATGTCTGCCCTTGTTGTCCTTCACAGTTGGCGAAGGAGAGCGAGCGACTCCAAGCCATGATGGCCCACCTGCACATGCGCCCGTCGGAGCCAAAGCCTTTTAACCAACCAGTGAGTTCACGCTGCAGATACACGACACCGTCTGACCCCAAACTCTCTGACCTACTGCTGCTTCTCATCATTGAGCATTTTCTTCGTCTCCATTCCCACTCATCCCTCGCGCCTTGTCGTCCTTATTGTTGGTATCTACTCCCCCTATTGACCAGTCAGTGTAACTGCGCTGGTTTTAAATCAGATGGACTTTTTGACTGCATCTTTTTTCCCCTTCTTTTTTCCCCTTTAACAAAAATCTCCTTGTTAAATTTCTCCTGTCGCAGAACCCAAAAAAGTCTGCTTTTATAATGTTCCCCCAGAAAGCAGTAAATTCCAAATATTCAAACTATGTCACTGTTAAACTTCCAATTTGTTTGAAACTGATGATTCCTCAGACGGAGGGAGCAGCTGGAGCCAGATTTCCAGCGTGCGCTGACAAAAGCAGGAAAGATTTGACGTGTGCAAATGTGCCCGCGTGTGTTGCCGAGTTGTTATTAGGAATCTAATGAATATTTCATTATTTCAGATTGACGAGGAGTCTTATTAAAATATGAAGATGTTGAAATTAATTGTCAATTAGAAGCAGAGTGTCTTAATACGGGGGAATATAAATGGGTGCAGCATGTGAGTGTGTGCCTGGATGCGTCGATTGCGGTGGGGGGGGGGGGATCAGCTGTTATTAACATCTAATGGGAAATCAGGAAGAGGCGTGTTCTGTCGCCGCTGGAGACGAGCCTCGGGGTCAGGGATTGGAGGAGGAGGGGGAGGGGCGGAGCGTCAGGGATGGAAACAAAGCTTGGCCTCAATTAACAGGGTTGGACTGTTACCGTGGTGATGCAGCGTGGTCACAGCGTTAATGAAGTACCTGTTAAACAGCCCCGCCTCTCTCGGTCAGCTTAAACGGTACCGAGAGGGGCACGTTTTATACACGCATAAACACACACACGTGCACAGTGGTTTTAATTAGTCTTAAGCTAGCAGCCCAAAACGTCCATCCCAGTGAGCCCGGGAAAACTGGCTGTGCGTGTGCGTGTGTGCGCGGCTCTGCCTAATTGGGCCAGATTGGTCCGTGAAGCCTGTGCCACCGCAGGGTGCACGTGTGCGTTCCCTCCCTACAAGCACGCTGCGGTTTCGGATTTGGAAGGCCGGGGTTAATTGCAGCCCGTTTCTAAAACCTCTATTTTGTTCTTGTGAGCGCGGCTCGGCCCGAATATATATATACAAAGATATCGATCTTCTTATGCAACGGACGGACTGGGGATGGTTATCGGCCGCCCTCGACCCGGTCTCCGTGTGCAGAGAAGGCTTCTAGAGCAGATGGTGGAGGGTAAACACGGAGAAAGCGCCAGTCGTGTAGAAAATCCATTTTATGTCTCTGCACACAGACGGGTCTCCGGCGCCCCTGCAGACTCCGTTCTTTCTGTCACCTGTTCACGCCGCTCGCCACAACGCTAAACGCCGGCCCAGCTGACAGTCAGGGTCAGAGTTCATAGTTCAATGAACTGATGGTGTGATCGTGCGTCTCTCTTCAGTTGAACCTGGCGTCCAGCGGCTCTTTAATAAAGAGGGACAGCGAGGCCTACCCGGAGGGCCTCCCTCATCCACCCACCTCGGCTGCCACCCCCATCACCCCGCTGCGCCAGGGACCCTCGGTCATCAGCTCCTCCAGCCTGCACACACACTCCCACTCCCACACGCACGGCGTCGGGCCCATACGTAGGCGCAACTCCGACAAGTATTGCACCCCGATCGCCTCAGGTAAGCTCCAGACCTGCCTTCTCGTGACGCCACCGGCGTGTGTTCTCTCTCAGGGGTTCGCCAGCGAGCCCATATGGTGCGAGCGCTGTAGGCTTCCAACGTCTGTCGGGTTTTATGGTTGCCAGGTTTGTTCCTGCATTACCTGTAGCCTCTCGTGAAGCGAAATAAGGATCACAAAAGTTTCTTTTTCAGCTGTCAGTCAAGCTTCCACAGATGTTTCGATGTCCAACGACCTCATCGAGACTGACGCATGTTTATTGTTTTGCAGAGCTCGCTCAGAACTGTGAGTTCTACAAGAACGCCGATGTCAGGCCTCCCTTTACTTATGCCTCTCTCATACGTCACGTAAGTCCCTCCGGACGCCCGGTTCTTCCGCCTCATCCCTCCGTCTGCGCTTTCTCTAAGTTTTGTTGTCTCTCTCGACACCTTCAGGCCATTCTGGAGTCCCCAGACAGACAGTTGACTCTCAATGAGATCTACAACTGGTTTACACGGAAGTTTGCCTATTTCAGGAGAAATACAGCCACATGGAAGGTGAAAGTCTCCCTCTTTTACACAAATTTTGCAGTTGTTTTAATCTGACCTTTATGTCCAAATAAAACCCAGAAGATCATGTGTTGGCAGCAAACTGCAGTCATCATTTTAGGCTTTTTGTTTCATGGTTCCCAACATATGAGGCGGTAGAAAAAAACTCTTGGGAAGAAGTGGAAAACAGATTATTGCTAATTTTATGACATATTATGAGCAGCCATCGTTTCCAGTGCAGTGAAAACATTTGAAATGAGTGGTTTCCACTGCTCAAGAAGATCCGGGCTTATTCAATCATCTCTGGCGAGCTTGGGATTGTTTAAAGGGTAAAAAGGCTGAGGATTTCCAGAGGAAAACTTCGTTTTGGCGCTTCACAGGTCAAAGCTTGTTTCTGTGCACTGTACTTTTAATTGAACCTAAAATGTCATCTGCTGCTGCGCCAGGAGCAAAGCTGCAGCCTAACTGTGGTTTGCGCCCGCTGCTAAAGCCCAAACACGCGCCCGCGGAGACGGTCGGACCACAGGCACAGCAACAATGCGTGCAGCAGATTTTGCAGTCTTGTTTGCAACATTTGGATTCGATTTGATGGCTTCGTTTCAACGTCTGTGCAGGGATTGGTCATTCATTCCTAACCTAAACAGCTCTCTCACGCCCAGCATAGCACACACACAGACGCACACACACACACTGCTCATCATCACACACATTAAATTCATTCTGTCACACACAGCCACCTGGCCTGATCCCGCTATTGTAGGTGCTGACCCATTTCTGCAGAAACCTCACACTAATTTAAGTTCCTCCGGAGAGAGAGAGCAAGTGCAAGGACAGAACAAAGGAGTAGAAGTGATGGGGGGGGGGGTGGAGGGACGGCGTCCTTTCTCTAATAGCCCAAAACCAAGGAAAGTGGTGGCGAGGTTGCAGGGAAGGATGATGAAGATGATGATGGAGCGGTAGAGGGAAGGTTAAGCGATGGGCCAGTTAAGAATATCTTTACCTCCTCATCTGACTTTTATGAATTTTAACTATTCATGTCCGGTGTCTGCTTCCTGTGCCTCGCAGACCTTCAGATATAGCCCTAACGTATTTATATAGCGCCGCACAAAGTCAAATAGGCCCGTGGAGATGTATGTCCTTTAATAGGCTGTTATATTTCATGAGGACAGCAGCGGTGTCGGAGTGGAAGCCATTGATCATTAAAATAAAGGGAGGGAGGATGAGGTAGGGACCGGATTAACTTCTGAATGTTGTATCCATGCCAGCGATAACTTCTGAAACAGATGAGCTCAGCGTGCAGATGCATCATTCAGGAATAGTCACATGATTTAACCAAAAGAACCAGCTGGCGTCTCAAACCCAGTCAAATATCTGAAAATGTTTCCTTGGTGGTCCACACTCTCCACACAGAGAGGGAAATGGGCTACTTCAGATCCAAATGATCACTTTAGAATCTCAAGTGAGCCCCTTGTGTTCATAGTGTGAATAAATCAAAGGGAAATATCAGTGTAGAATTTAAGCATGTTGATCAGCTGCAATCCTATAGAGGCTAATTTGGGGACGTGGCAGCAGCTGTGGATTAATAACAACGGCCAGATGTTTGCACCTGCGGTGTGAACCTGCAACACACCTTTGCTCTTTGTTTTGTCAGAAACAATTCAGTCCTTCCTCCCAAAAATCCTGCCCCCTCTTGTGACCCCCCCTCCCCCGAGATGAGTGGCACATGCGCTGTGACCCACTGTAAATGACTGCTAATGTTTTAACAGGGAGAATTAGGCTTTCATCACGGAGATGAATGCAAATAATGCCGCCACAGCACCGGCGTGCGCGAGTGTGTGTTTGTGTGTACGTGTGTTTGCACTGCCAGGGTGGCGGGCACAGATTGGGGTCAGACTCATTTACAAAACTTAGCATCACAGCTCGGGGGGTTGAGGGGATGTGGGGGAGAAAAGGTTCCTCCGCTGATTATGGCTTGTGTAATTATGTGTGTGTGCACTTGTGTGCTTGTATGCGTGTGTGTGTGTGTGTCTGAGTGTGTAATTATTGCGAGGAGTGATGCATGCCTGGCCTGTCCCTCCCTCTCAGCTTAGAACAGCGTGTCAGAGAGAATATGCAGGATTTAATTATAGACGAATTAAAATTGGTAATGAAATTGGGCATGAACAAACTACAAATAGCAGATGAAAAGGGAGGCCTGTCCCTGGGGGGGTGAGACAAAGATAGCAGCGTGCTCGCCTGTGGATGTGAGCGTCTGTCGTGTGCGTGTGTGTGTGTGTGTGTGTGTGTGTGCTGATAACTGATGAGAAAAATTTGAAGATAAAATAATGTTTCCGGAGAAGTTACCTAGCGTTGGCGCCGCACGCGCAGCAGCACTGTGGATGTGCGATGGGTGTGAATCGGATTATCCTCAGGTCGCTCTTTTTAAAAGGGAATTTAACACCAGTCTGGAAAGCTTTGTTTGTCCCAAACACATCCTGAGTGAGCTTTCCAGGAATCTAAGCTTCCCTAAAGATCGCTGCTCACCGTTTTAACCGGATGGAATTTGAGTTATTTTGCATCATACACTTAAAATTCTAATAAAACAAATCCATGTAAAATGTAAACTAATCTTGTTGACTGACCGTCATATTTGTCCTTTTTTTCCCAGAATGCTGTGCGCCACAACCTGAGTCTGCACAAGTGCTTCGTTCGCGTGGAGAACGTGAAGGGGGCCGTGTGGACTGTGGATGAAGTTGAATACCAAAAGAGGAGACCACCAAAGATGACCGGGTGAGTGCGCGTGCACGCACACCGTGCACGTGTGAGGATGATCCGAGTGTGAGCAGATGCGTTCTGTCACGCTGATTTGCGAAAAGGACGTCTTTTTTTTTTTTTAGCCAAGAGGCTAGCTCGATTTAAAAAAGCCTGTGGCTTAACATGTTGCAGTGTGTGTGTGTGTGTGTGTGTGTGTGTGTGTGTGTGTGTGCTGCCCTGTTTGTCGACACCATTAGTAAACAGCTGTGTAAGATGCAGAAGAGGAAAATCCTTGTTAGCGTAAACAGATGTTCTCTCCAACCACCAGAGAAACCCAGAATAATTACACATGCACACAAACACGCACACTCCTGTAAACTCCTGATATTAGACACTCTAGTGTGTGTGTTTTAGCATCTGTTTACAGTCTGTGTGTGTTTCCACTTGTTTGATAAGTATGCAAAAATGATTTGTGATGTGTCTTTCACATGTGGCCTTCATTTGTGATTGTCTCTGCAAACAGAAGTCCCACTCTGGTGAAAAACATGATTTCAGGACTGGGCTTTGGTTCCCTAAATGCCAGCTATCAGGTAAGGAATGCACACACACACACACACACACAGACACACGCACACACACACAGACAGACACACGCGCACACACACAGCCAATCACAATCAAGGTCATTAATATCAATTCCCTTTTATAATTAGCAGATTCCCTAACGACGTTCACACCAGCTCCCTTTCCACCAGAACACATATCCTCACCTCCCACCTCACATTAACACGCATGCCCCACCCCACCTCTGCACACACACACACACACACACACACACATACACGCTAGCTCCTGACTCTTGTACACATCAGGCCCACAGACCTGCAATTTTCTGAATAAAATGATTTATTGCTTCAAGTATTTGTCAACTAAGGTCACTAAGATCAGGATTTTATTATATTGGCATTCTTTATTTACTTTATTTATTTATTTTCTATGGGATGACATACAGAGACACACACAGTAGAGTGTATCTATAAACAGCAGGATGGGTCACTGTTTTTTTAGTGTATGTTGTGTGTGATTCATCTTCATCTCAAGATTTTGCTCTGTCACTCACACCCACACCCACACCCACACACACACACACACACACAGTAACCGTAACTGCAGGGAGAAGTACAAGTATTGTATATAAGTGCCCCCTAGTGGTTGCAAGTGCACCAGCAACTAACTTGTTCATATGGAGGAACTAAAATGCTGTTCTTAAAAAGTCTTTATAAAATCTTTTGCCTTATTTCTGTTTTTAACACAACCCCCCCCCAACTTTTGCAGGCGGCTTTGGCAGAGAGCAGCCTGTCGCTGCTGAACAGCCCCTCCCTGCTGACCTCTCCGGCCAGCCTCAACATGCTGCACGTGGGCCACGATGACGTCAGCTCCACTGTGGAGCAGGTCAACAGCAACGGCAGCTGCAGCCCCACCCTCAGCCCCCAGCAGTACAGGTACATCTGCAAATGCCCCCCCACCCCCCACCCCCACTGCTCACCGCTCTAACGCATGTTTTATTAAAATCACAACCGACTTTAACACCCTCCTCCCCTCGCTCTCCTGCAGCCACCAGGTTCACGTGAAGGAGGAGCCCACTGAGTTGGAGGAGGACAGCCGGCCGGTGTCTCTCCTGGCCGGGGTCACACACAGCCTCCCACTGCCGAGCGACGAGCGCGACCTGGAGGAGGATCTTCCCACCGAGGAGCTGGAGTAGGACCGAACGCAAGAGGGAGAAAATTGGGGGACCCCCCCCCCCCCCCCCCCCCCCAGTGCGGAGAGGAGAAGATACACACTACATTTAAAGAGAAAAGAGAGGAAAAAAAGATTATTTTTTGTTGTTTTTACGAAAATGCAAAGACCTCCCCCCCAGGACCGCGCTGGGGGGGGGGGGGGAGAACAGGGTTTAGTCGACCTTCGTTACTTTCAGACGCAAAAACGAGACTGTGGAGCTCCGCTTCACCCCCGTGTGTGACACCACTCAACGCATACACACTCATGCAGCCACCCACACACACACATTCCCTCGTCCCATCATCCTCTCTGGTCAGTCGGCGCTCGCTGTTGTCCCCGTCTACCATCCCTGTTTCTACACAGACACACAGGTGTGTGTGAGTGAGAAGGACACACACAGGATCACTTGTATATAGATGTGGAGCAGCGGGGGCTGGGAGGTCCCCCCCCCACCCCCCCCAACAATGCCGATCACTTTTCATTTTCTTTGATTTGAATAAAACTGCCGGCCTGAGATCAGAGAGGAGCGCTTTCAAAGATTACCTCCGGCTCGTCTGCCGAGCTGTCTCCACCCTGCGCCCGCGGCGAGGCTGCCCCCCCCGCCCGACCCCACCCCCGCCCCCACTCCGGGTAGGTGGCACGTGGTGCCGGTCCATGCCCGCACCTCTCCCCCTCCCGCCTTTCACAAAGACACTTAGTGACAGACAGCTTTTAAAAATCTTTGATTCAAAGTGAGAGAAAAGAGAAACAACAAAAACTTTTTTTTTCCACCCCTAAAGACTGCAGGACCTGGACCCTTTGGTGCTGTCCTCCACCTCCTCCACCTCCTCCTCTTCCTCCTCCTCCTCCTCTCCTCCGTCCGCCGGATGGAGGGATGAGCTTGGAATACTCTGAAAGAAAAGAGAAGCGAAAAGACACGTCTCCAGAAATATCGTGATTAAAAAGAGAACTGTCGACGATTATGGAATATAACGAGAAAAAAAATGTGTGGTAGCTTTTTTCATTTCCTCTTTTTTTTTTTAAAAAAAAATTGATGTTATTACTGTTTATGTTTGAGGATCAATATTTCCACAGCTGTGTTCCGTTTCATCGTACCTTTTTTTTCCCGCTTTTGTTATCTGTCGGATTTCCTCTGGCTGTTCACACCATTCCAGATAGTTTCTGCAAAACGAGTGTTTTAACCCCCAGAACGCCCCCAAACATCTGTGACCCACCCCCAAACTGCCCCAGAGTAGCAGGCGACAACATTCGGAAACAGCACTTAAAGTTGCCATTAACCAAACAGATGATTTAAATATCCATTCTTTTCCTTCCTTTTTGGTTTTGTATTTAGTTGTAGAAATCTCAGCAATGCTTTAATGATAATAAAAAAAAGTATATATATACATATATATTATTACTGCAGTCAGAGAATACCTCATCCCACAAAGGTTCTGCCCAGAACTGTGTCCAAATTGATAAACAAATAAGGGGGAGTTCTTTTTGTGGGACACCAAATGTGGCAACTCTGCTCAGCTTGGGTTCCTGCTCTCTGCTTGTGCTGGTTTACTGTGCAGCAGCTGTCTGCCATTCACTGTGTGAGTTTGTGTTCAAGGAAGCGCACGTGAGGTCCGCCATGTTTGTTTTCCGCGAGCGTACGCGCGTCACCTTCCCCGCGGCGCCGTGCCGAATTTATTCCAGTCTTATCCCCGTTTTTATTTTCGTTACAGGTAACCAAAGAAATGTGTAGAAAACCAAAAACCCTGTAGTCTGTTTTGCCATTTTTTTGAGTTGTTTATTTGATGTTTTGTTTTCCAAAATTGGCCAAAAAGACAACGAATCAGGAGTTTGAATCCTTTCGCTTTGTGTTCCTTTACCTTTTCTTTTAAAATGACGCAACAGTGCTGACCATTCCCGAAAAAACCAAAGTGTGCTAGAATTCGGACACGTTTGAGCTGGAATGTGGCTGCGAGTGACTCGCGTCAGGTTTGAGGCCAAAAATTAGATTAAACAGAGCGAATATTAAGAAAAAAGAAGCACTTAGAGGTGATGCGCTCAGGCTAAACTGTGTTCCAAACACGGTTCCAGGACTGGCCCAACTACTGCATGAGCATTCCTTAAAACCAGGCGTTTACGGACACGTGTGTCACAGAGAGGCGAAATCAGCGATTTCTGGTGCTGTGGTTATAAATGTTAGGTTCTTTTTCTCTTTATTTCTTCAGTCATTTGTAGGAAGAGGAAGTAATGTGGTCACCGAAGTCACATCTTTGGACAAAACGTTCATGTCACAACCAAGAGGGAACCGTTTAAAAAGGAAATATACCAATGTTTGCAGCAAACAACCAAGGGACAGTGTGTGATTCAAAGTTGGGTTCCTGTTTCATACTTTTCTCTTGCACTTCATGAGGTTTTCCTTCAGAGAAAATCCTCCTTTGTGTTCCGGCGGGACTGTTTTCCTGCAACCTTAGAGACTGATTTCTAATGAAGTACAAAGCGGCAGACAGGCATCTCCAAACCAGACGAAAACCAAAAATACCACTACCTCCTTTACAAAAGCCGTTCAACACGCAGCCAACGGGAGCCTGAGCTTGTTTCTCCATTTTTAATGGTGACGATACAGAATGCCAAAATTGCTGTTGCATTTACTGTATGACTGACGGGAAAAAAAAAACAACTTTTTTTTTATTATTCATGGTGATCCGGACTCCCCGACGCATCTGCTTGAGCCCAAAAACATAGAAATGTTTCACTATTTGTGGAATTTAAAATGACTACCTCTCCTTAAACCACATGAAAAGCACTCTCCACATCTCGTGCCGACTGTATCTGAAGGTTTCGCTGTGAACCGTCTGACCTTGTTCTGCGCCCGGTTAGCAGCTGCGTGGACGTGTTTTTAGCTGTAGGACCGGGGAAATACATCAGCGCCGCCACACACACACACACACACACACATGCAGGTAGGCGTAGACCAGAAGCAGGGCTACGGGTTAGTGCAACAGAGGTTCTGACCATCCAGCTGTCCAAATATCCAAAGACCCAGAAACACAGCAGCAGCCACTTGACCAGAACACTGGCAGGAAAAGGCTGAGACGCATACAGAAACCCATCGGTAGGACTCGAACCGCTCCTCTGACTCGTGCTTTAAGGTACACCTGTAAACAACGCTGTTTTACAAAGATGTAGATTGTTGACAGGTCGCCATGTAACACGTCTGTGTTGTTTTTATTTTTCCTTCAGCTTGGCTTAACATGATGTATTCTTGTATATTAACGCTTGACTTCTCTCCAGGGCATTGTTTCCCCTCATTTTGATTTCCTCCTAATTTCTGCACCTGTTTAGCGATTGTAAAACTTTCAGCTCTTGATTCTTATACTGTACTGCTAATGCTAAAGTATATGTATTTATCATATTAAGTGCTGCAGGTATCTTGGTTTTATTAGGTTTTGTTTTTGTTTGTTTCCGCTTTTTATTTTATTTTCCGTTCTTCATAAGACGTCTGGGACGCTGATTTTTTTTTTTAAAGTGTATTATCTCTAAAAAAAAAATTAAAAGAATAAAAGTTAGATCAGTGGTTTAGGTAACACCTGTTTGTATATTTATCTTAGCTAGGTCTATTTTGATACCTTTTTTTTGTCTCTGTACTGCATTTATGCATTTTTAAGGAAAGAAAAAAAAATGGAAAACTAAAGTTTCTTCAATGTATTGATACCTCAGAAGGACTTTTTTTTTTCAAAGACAGGACCAAAACCTCCAAACAAAGTGAGAGGAAAAGAAAAAAGAGAAAAGAAAGGAAGTGTAAGATATGTAGCCCCTCGCTCGCTTTTGAAAGACGCGGAGCTCCGTTCAAGTATTTCTGTTGGTCCTCTCAGGTGCCAATATGTGTCCAGCTCCCTGTGACCCCTGACCCCCGGCCACACCTGTGTTACACTCTGTCCCACAGAGCTGTCAATCATCTGCAGGCGCGGTGGAGGCGTCACTGGTGACCAGTACGACCCCCTCCTCCACTCCCAGGTCGGAAGGCCGCCCCCGTCACAGTTTTTTAACCCCCTCCTGCTTCGTCTCAGTTCTAAAACCAGGTCTGGGGCTCTGAAGGATGCAGTCCCTCCTCTGACTACCAAAGGCATTGCAAACTTAGCCCAAACCCCCCCGAAGCGTAACCAAACCGTACCAAACCAATGCCGCAACTTTGACCAAACGAAAACCGAGCTACTTCCAAAACGCTGCATCCGCTTCGCCGATCACCTTTGCCGAGGTCCGATATCTCGTCCGCTGACGTCACCGGGACCAGCCTGGTAGGGGACGCGGGACGCCCATCCTGACGTGTGATTGGACAGTTCTGAGGTGTCTCACGAGTGGGGGGAAGGGGAGGAGGGGGGGATTTTACCAAGTCGACAGCCAGAATCCAAAAATGGAACTACCACTTCAGCCCTCCTCTGGTCAAACCTTAGGAACGTGTGTACATTTTCAGCAGTGACTCTGACTTGTTTCTTAGTTTCAGTTGTTTATTCCTCTTTATCCTTTGTTGTTGGGTTTTTTGTTTTTTTTTTGGTTCTGTTTCTTCTTATTTGAAAAGTGTGACCCAAGGAAGAGGTGGGGACAGGGACTGGGTGGTGGCCCAGGCCTCTGCCCCTCCACCCCGGGTAGCCATGTAACGCCAGTCACTGCCCTTTCCTTCATGCTGTATAAAACACACACACACGTATATCTGTGTATTTGTAACCTGAATCTTCTTGTGTCTGTCCATGCAGACAATAAAAAACTGTACAGTAGGTCTAGTTGCATGTAATCTGTACTAATTATTGACAATGGCATTATAAAATGCAATAAAATACTTATTACACTGTCTGGTCGGTGTCCTCTGCTTTTGTTTTCCTATTTAGCTGCATATTAGTGGAAACCAAGATCATTTTTTGGTTTTAGACCCAGTTTTGACCTTTGGTTTGGCCCGTCAGAGGTGTCTGTTTCTTTTAGATGCCCATTAATTAGGCACGAAAGCTCCTCAAAGTCAGACGCAAGCTATAAATATAATGGAAAAACCTTCCAGGAGTGTTTGTGAACACAAATATACTGGAGATAGAATTTTAACCGCAGTCATTTGTGCACTGGGCTTTATTAACGACTATTTGAGTAGAAATCATGTTTCTCTGACTTACTTTAAAAATAACTTGCGTGAAGTTATTATTTATCCTGTTCTGACATTATAAGAATGGAGAAGTAAAGTATAAAATAAAAACTTTCCATCCAAATTCCAAAGACAATATCACAATTTTTTGTTCAGTCCGTTCAAAAGTGCGTGAAAACCATGAAGTGTCACGTGATCTGACTGGACCTGGACTCGGGGTCCTGCAGGCAGCCGGAGGTCACCTCTGCTGTGATACAGAAAACGGCCACCAGGAGGAGTAAACAAACAAGGCAACAGGAGCAGCATAAACACAAACATGGCTCCACTGACGGGGTCCCACCAACAGGGTGGGTCAGAGAGTGCAGAACGGAGCTGGAGGCGGCAGGTGGGGCATTTCTGGAGATGCTGCCCACGTTACAAACTACTTATTCACCCCCAGGGTGTGTTTTAACCTTTATTTCTACCGTTCCCACCTGCAGGAGCCACACATGCCCTACAGCCCCAAAGATCTTGGGATCTTTCTGTCTTTAAAGCTCCGCGCTGCGTCGTGCACGTGTTGCCACGGGGAGGGGGAAAAAAGAAACTGGCTGGAGGTTTCGGGAAAGTTGAAACTTTGTTTAATCTGTTTTAATCTTGCTTTTAGTGAACTTCTCTGTGAGTCTGGAGGGAAACTCACTCTTGAAGTTTAAATCCCCGTGACATTTGGTTTTGGGAGAGACCCCATCTTAAGCCGACACACACACACACACACGCACACACGCACACACACACACACACGGCAACGCATGTGCACATCATGAATACAAAGCAGAAAGTGAGGATCATACACTCACAAGGTGAGTCAGGGTGCACGGCAACACACACACGGGTTGTTCCTGGCGTCACATGCTGGCGTAAAAACTGGGTCTGTGTGTGTGTGTGTGTGTGTGTGTGTGTGTGTGTGTGTGTGTGTGTGTGTGTGTGTGTGTGCGTGTGTGTGTGTGTGTGTGTGCGTGTGTGTGTGCGCAGGGCTGTTAGTCCCAGCAGCTTCCAGCACACTGAGGTCCAGGCAGACCCTGTGAGTCACTACATAAATGCAGGACGCCATGCTCACCCCCCCTCTCACCCCCCCTCACCCGGGTCAGTGGTCGGACTGGACCAGAATATTGACTCAAATCTACCCGACAGCGTGTATGTTCTCCTGTGTTTGGCCCGGTTGGTTTTCTAATGGGTTTAAAGTATTCTTTTTTTCTAATAAATTCAGTTTTTTAAACATTGCAACATTAAATGACTATTAGTGCCGACGGCTGGTGGCTGTTAAAGAGTCGCACACTTGATGAAGGTGATAAAATACAGAAATTAAAATGAATAATCAGTCTTTGACTAATGTTTTTGTCGGATGTCTGTTGAGGTTTCCAGTCTTTATCAACCAGGTTTGCACATTTAACTCGATGAATCTTTTAAATAACAAACTTTTGACGGTTGACATTGCTTAAAAGGTGGTTAAAACGGCCCAGGGAGGGGAGAGAGACAGAGAAAGAGAGAGGGGGGGGAGATGGGGGAGAGAGAGGGGGAGAGACAGACAGAGAGAGAGAGAAGGAGAGAGGGGAGAGAGAGGGAGATGGGGGAGAGAGAGGGGGAGAGACAGACAGAGAGAGAGAGAAGGAGAGAGGGGAGAGAGAGGGAGATGGGGGAGAGAGAGGGGGAGAGACAGACAGAGAGAGAGAGAAGGAGAGAGGGGAGAGAGAGGGAGATGGGGGAGAGAGGGGAGAGAGACAGAGAAAGAGAGAGGGGGAGGGAGATGGGGGAGAGAGAGGGGGAGAGACAGACAGAGAGAGAAGGAGAGAGGGGAGAGAGACAGAGAAAGAGAGAGAGGGGGAGGGAGATGGGGGAGAGAGAGGGGGAGAGACAGACAGAGAGAGAGAGACAGAGAAGGAGAGAGGGGAGAGAGAGGGAGATGGGGGAGAGAGGGGAGAGAGACAGACAGAGAGAGAGAGAAGGAGAGAGGGGAGAGAGAGGGAGATGGGGGAGAGAGGGGAGAGAGACAGAGAAAGAGAGAGAGCGGGAGGGAGATGGGGGAGAGAGGGGACAGAGATAGAGAGGGAGAGAGGGGACAGAGAGAGGGGGGAGAGAGAGAGGGAGGCAGAGTGGGGGAGAGAGGGGAGAGAGACAGACAGAGAGAGAGGGGTGAGAGAGGGGACAGAGACAGAGAAAGAGAGAGGGAGAGAGAGGGGGAGAGAGAGGAGGGAGAGAGGGGGCGAGAGGGAGGGAGAGAGAGAGAGAGGGGGAGAGAGAGGAGGCAGCAGCAGCAGCAGCAGAACAAAAGCATGATTGTGAGTGATTAGAACCACATTTTCTCTCTCTCCCTCTCTCACTCACCCTTCCCACTCTGCCCGTTCCCTGCTGATCAGATGCTGGTCGGGATCTCGGGATCTCGAACAGATCAGCTCGGAGGCTCGATGGTGGAGGTCAGTGGACCGTCAGGCCTCTAAAGTCTGAAACAACTAACCACGTAGCGACGGAGAGAGCAAAAGTGTAAAATATTAGCATTTTAGAAGGCGAGTGCTCCAAAACCACCCAATCAGAGCCTCTGAATCGTTTCAGGAATTATAAATATGAATAGAAATGAGAGGCGTCGTGCTGCTGGGGAGCTCTCAGGGCGTGGAGAACGGGGTGTGAGTCACGGGCAGAACTTTTTTAGAGAGTTTTTCAGGAAACTGACACCGAGACAGTTTCTTGACGCTCATTGTTCGCCGCAGGAATAGGTGGAGTGAATCGCATTATCCGCGTATGCAGAAGGTACGGTGCAGCCAGAGTGTCATGCAAACACGCGCCAGAGCCGTTGGAAGCTCGCACTTGCTTTATTTCTGCTCAGTGTGTGAGGATTTCTGATGTCTGATGTGTTGATGAGGCTTGACAGGGTTCTAATCCCGCCCTGTGAAAAACCCCCTTAGCTGTGCCTGTATGAGTGGCTGTTGTGGGGCTAAAGGACAGGCTACGCTAGGCTCCTGCAACCAGAGCAACGGGTCCACGTCTGTGCACGTGGACCACCTGAGAGAATGGGCTTTTGCTGGTGTTTTTGATGCTTGAATTCCGTTATCTTTCCGTTTGTGCTCGCTGGGCGTGCACACCCGCCTTATTTAAGGAATTATTGGATTCCAGCGTTTGCTTTCTGCAAGTCCACGGCAACCTCATAATGTTCATGCGATCGACTTTCTGGTCGTCACCTCTGAATGTTTATTTCACTGGAGCGTAGTTTACAGGTTCTGCAGGCCAAAACGGGCCCACGCAGAGCAGATTTGGGCTGCGAACAGCAATTAAAACGGGGACTGTTTTGGATCTCGCGTCCAGGTCGTCTATGAATGATGCATTTGTAGATCGGACCAAAGCTTTTCTTTGTCATGACCCAGGAGACATTGACATCATTTCAATTAATCATTCTGGTTTTACGTTTAATAATATCTCCCTAAGAGCACCAGCAACACAGATGATGTTAAAACACTGACTCAAAGCCTGTAGCTCACCGCTAACCGCTAACTGCCATTCCAGAGAGAGAACGCCACTTGATACATAAACTCCCGCATTAATATAATGTAAACACATTAGATTTGCATGAGAAATGGCATAAATGACTATGAGAAGAGCACAAAACCAGTGTTTGTACTGAGGCAGCAGACGTGTATAAACTTGTTTTGGCCCTTCCACACTGGCTTCGTTTGTCAGCCTCAGAGTTCGCTGCAACACTGTTATTAGCCCTCACGGCTCCAGCCGCTGGTACATTTTGGGAAATCTTGGGGACAATCTCTCTAAATAAATGGTCTAAAGTGCACAAATGTTGTGTTGCACACTTTAATGGATGATAAAAGTGGGTCATGTCTGCTGAACTGTAGGTTAGCAGCTGTCTAAAGTAAAATGCAATATGCCTGGAACCCTTCCACAAGCCAAAACAAACCAAAGAAATGCACCAGAAATCCTCCTGGAATTAGATTTATTTAATTCTACCGTTACCCACACTGGCTCTAACCATCATGCCCAGATAGACGGCGAGCCGCTCCTAAATCCTTCAAATGCTGAAGTGTCACAATCTGTTAGTGAGATTGTTCCAAAATGGAACAGGAGGTCATCAAGTTATTAGCAAAAATCAGGCCTGTCAAGAGATTTGCTGCCATGTGCTAACTTGTGCCCGCAGCACGACCGCGAACCGTCAGTCATCAACAGTCTCCTCGGCCTCAGTCAGCGGGTGTCAACACGCCACCAGCCGGCGCTGCATGTGTGCCAGTCACACAACCAAAAACCTCACGTCTTGGCTAGTTTTGCCCAATTCCAGCGGCTCTGATTGCATGAAATGACCCCCTTATCTGCCCTCCTAATCACCGCTGATACCTCAACACCTCGGTGCAGCCGTCCCATTTATCCTTCTCTTCATCCAGAATTTCAAAAAACGTGTCATGACATATTTGAGCGCCCCCTGGTGGCCTGCTGCAGTAAATCATGTTGATCAGACTCCAACTAAGCAGTAAAATCATAAATTATATGATGACACTTTAAACTTTAGCGCTTGAAGACCTGGGAGAAAAAAAGCTCATTTACACTGATATCGTGCTTTTACACAATTGTGACTGAATTTAAAGAAATTGAATTAAAGTTTGCGCGTGAACCGGTTTCTAGTTATGACTGTTGCTGTATCGTCCTTTTGTTGCCAAGTGGAATCTCCGAGGCAACTGTGAGCCGATGTGCTACAAAGACTCATGTTGGTGTCCAAATCAACCAGAATTAAGCAGCCAGCGTTGCGTCTGCGCGCGCGTGTGCGCGGGATTATTTTGAGCAGGACAGAATCGTGAGTCATCGCTGACAAAATGACCTAGTTTAGTTCTGCGCTGGGGCATCTCAAGCGGCCCCGCGCGGTCCAGAGGGAATAAAGGAAATTCCCACAGTGAGTCACGACACCAGGAAGATCAGATCCGAGAGCAACACGTCGGGGATGTCATTGTAACATTCTTAAAACAGCTTTTTCTGAATGTAAAATTTTAAAAAATCCCAAATGAGCCCGGACCTTTGGCCCGGTCCGGCTGCTTCTGGCTGAATATTCTTACGTGCATTAGAGTTCTCGTGCGTAAAAAGTTACGCGTATGAGTTCGTGGGCTCATAAATCCCGATGAAAGCTACCCTGTGTTAGAGCCGTGTCTGGTTCGGGTTAAGGGGTAATTATATGACAGTATAGTTCAGCCCAACTACTTTCTTGCCTCAAGGAAGCACAATCACTGCTGACTGCAGTTTCCTGTCCAATAGGCTGGTTGCAGCACACAAGCATTGCGGAGGCGCAGGAGCGGGACTGATACTCCTGATTTTCACCTGGAATAAGCCTGGAACCACCCTGAAGTTTGTGCGCAGAACCCCCCCACCCAAAAAAAAAAAAAAAAAGAACACACAAAGAGAATTCAGCAAGCTGCCTGCAAAGTTAAACTTCCCAACATCTGGTGTGCTGGAGGACGGGGCGAGCCGGAGACACAAACTTTGGAGTCGGAAAGAAAACTATCTCCGCCGGAGGGAAAAAAAATGCGTTAAAGTGGGAGTCTGGGACGCCTCCAAGAGCTGAAAAGTGATTTGGTGACAGGAGAGGAGGAAAAGAGGACGGGAAAGGGCAAGACGTCCACCTGGTGCGGCCAGAGAATGAATTAGCCCGGGTTCGGCTGCGCTGCGTCCCGACCAGAGACGAGGTAAGGGCTGGTTTGACCGGTGGAAGTTACTGTGCAGCAGCTTTACAGAGAGAAACGGATCCGGAGTCTGCAGCTAAACTCAGCCAAAGCGTGCAGAGACTCGTTTTAGGGGAGCAGGCGGTCGAGCAGAATAGGTGAACCGAACACGAACACCCGCTTCTGGCGTGCGTGCACCTTCTGATTTTAGACGCAAAGTTTCGTTTGTCTGAGCTGCGCCGCAAACTTCTCTCAGAAAGTTGGAAAACGGAAGCAGCCGTGACTCGTTGAAGGTGATAATCGTGCGTGAGGCGAACACGCGGCCCCTAAACGCACCAAACGCATCTCCATCGGGTGATTACGCCGAAAACGAAAGGTTGCTTGTCAAAAGTTTTGGGGGGCCACCGAGAAAAAAGACGGGAGCGCGCAAACAGCTGCCCAGCTGTTGCAGCGTGGGCGCGCGACAAACACATTTTGGCACGTGAGGCGGACGACTAACTCGGGTTTAGAACGTGATCGGGAACGCCGGAACCGCCTGGAGCTGTCAGGGGGGTTCTGCGGCCAAAAGCGCGTCAGGCTGCTGTTTTTCTTTACGTCAAAGGTTCTGAAGTGGAGCCACCTCTGGAGGTTCTGCATTACTGGCTGCAGAACCACGGTAATCGCTGCTGAACGCAAGACAAAACAATCTGGGCTCCTCTGTTTCTGTCTGTCCTCATCAGAGTCAAACACTCGCAGATAAAATCATCCGGAATGACGCGTTTTTAACGCTGTTGCTGCGCTTTAAAGAGATAAAAGCCGAACTTTTGCAAGCCTGACTCATCTGGGTTGACTGTAATTAAGCACCTTTTCCTCATGCAAGAGAAAGAGCACACTTATAGCTGGTATTTGTTTAGAAAGGCGACTCCGGGAGCCAGTCGGGCCTTCCCAGAAACACCCTGATCACTGCCGGGCCTGAAAGCAGGCCCAGTATAACCAGTGTGTGATCTGCCGGCCGCTGGGGTCAGTGGGGGCTGCTCCGGACCTCAGTGGTGGTCATGAGGGATGGTGGGTAAACACCGTTGATGCACGTTCCTGAGAATGATTAATTCGATGTTTTCCCAGGAGTCCACAGCTTTGGTCCTGCGCCACGCGCCCAAACGTCTGCACGTTAAAGTGTTGTGAGGTAGGTCATGTGACCTGTCTGTCTGTCTCCTCCAGGCTCACTCTCAGACCCCTCCACCTCCTTTCCTGAGCAGCATGGATGAGGAGAGGGGTCCGCCTACCATCTCCCCAGAGCCGCCCGATGTCAGGAACCCCGGTCCGCTAACGCCGAGCACAGCGGCAGCAAACGGTCGCCCCCAAACAGACCCTCGTCCCGGATCAGGTAAGAGCAAGAGAAGAACAACACACAGCTGGTGGAGACTCAGAGTCACCCTCACCTCTCTCCAGCTTAATGAAACCTTCTTCATTCCTATCATATCTGATCTTCTGCAGAGGTTCTGACAGTTCAAGCAGAGGTGGATCAGGCTAAGATGAAGGTTGTTTATCCCGAATGATCCTAATTTGTGATCTATCAGATGTCAAAAAGCCCAACTATCACATTCTATCGTGGATAACTTTCTTGTGTTTTTGTTTGACTCATTTCTAATTCTTTTATCCTGGAAGATCACGTAGGGGACAGATTTGATGCTTACCTTGCCTTTCCTGTGACCTTTATCGCGTGTGACACGTCAGCTCGATAGATTTTTGTTCATTTGCTTTCTCAGCTGCTGGTGCCACCCTTAAAGCCTGGCGTGGTGAAACTGAGCCAGCACTGAAAGGTCAGATCTTTGATGGTTTATGGGCGCATTCTTTACCAAGTCAAACGCTTTTGCAGTAGGCAGGGATGTTCTCCGCTGCTGATGGAAACCTGATGCCCAGCTGGATGGCTGATATTGATCTGGTTTGGTGACGGAATGCAGTGAAATTATAGGTATTACAAAGTAAACGATATGATTTCTTCTGGTTTTTCTATTTCGTGAGGACGGAAATGAAGGCAAACTACTGGAAGGGCGACTGAGTCAGAAGTTTACTTGTGTGGCGCAGAGAGAATTAGGTCAGGGGCCTTCAGCCTGATAGAGAAAACAGTTGCGTGGAGCGTTGATCAGAGTTTGATCTGGGGGGGCTGCGGGTGATCTGAGGCGTAGGCACCGATTCAGCACCGCTGGAATGCCGAAAGGCCGCAGTGGGACCGGGAAGCTGGGAATGATCCGTGACCGCCCTCCCTTTGTGCGATTGGTCATGGTAAAGGTTGACTGACGCGGGGGGGGGCGGGAACAAGAGGTCGCGGACGAAAGAGGGCAGCGCCGTGGTCCGGTGACTCCGCCCACAACCCTTGGAGCTGCTGCGTGACGGCGGCACGACTGACCAAAGGCCAGACAGGTGTGCTAAAGGGCTAAGGGATGGGCAAAGATTTAAGGAGGGTGTTGCCACGGCAACCCGCCACCTACTGGATTCTTGCGAGTTTAGGTTTGAAAAGGCAGATTCGTATTCCTTTTGTTTTTAACCTTGAATTATGAGCACTTAAAGCTGCCAACAAAATGAGCTCTTTTGATCTAAGATATGCACACTCGGCGACGCCCGTGTGTGTCACGCTGCATTAAATCAGCGTCCGTGGCAGAAATGGCCTCGTACGCATCTGAAATCCAAACTTGTTGTTGTGGTTGTGCTGACGGTGCTTGTGCTTGCACGTCTGGAAGCAAACACAAAACTCTGGCGTCTAGCACAGACGTTAGCTTGTCTGGTCTAGTGTGTGTGTGTGTGTGTGTGTGTGTGTGTGTGTGTGTGGACTGTAGGTGAAGGAGCCTATCACCTGACCAGGGCAACAAGGCTGCCAGCCATTTTTAAAACTTCAGGTCTGGGTGAGCGGCACAAAAGACGATAAAACGGACGTAAGCCAGCGTGAAGACCCTGCTGCACAGTGGTATGTGTGTGTGTGTGTGTGTGTGTGTGTGTGTGTGTGTGTGTGTGCTGACTGATGCCTTGACTGTAGCGAGTGTTGCACTCCCTCAGCCATGACGACGCGATGTGGCTGTTTATATAGGCGCCTTTTACAACCGCATGCCAGATTTTCACATTCTTTATCCCTTCTCGTTCTCTCTCTGTCCCTGAACATAAGGGCTGAACAAAAACGCAGCATAATGACCAAGATGCCACTGTAGCATTTATAGAAATAAATATATAGGTGTGCGTTTGTATCTCCAGTCTTGCTTGAACTTTAACCGGAACCTCATGCAACCGTTATCATTTCAGGGTTTTTAAGATCAGAGGTGTGTGACTGCCAAGCGCTCGGTTCCTGACAATTATGGCTCTTATTTTTCCTCGTGCGAGCCTGCTGTGTTTTGATAATAGGACAGGACAAAACGTGCAGCTTGCAGGAACACCTGCCTCAACACTGCCGATGATGAGCTGAGCTCTTTTCAGCGTCTGTTAAAAGCTTAATCACGTTGTCGTGAGTCGATCCCGAAGGCCCCGGAGGAAAATTAAGACTTGGCTTCAGCAACGTGCGCATCTCTTAGCTCGTATCCGCTTCATTTGTGCTGATTTTGGTGTTTGGATAGATTGATTTATTCGGATGCTAAAGTAAGTGGCTTTTTTTTCCTTTTCCTTATGCCATCGATCATTCTGAGAAATCAAGCTCATTTAAAATTTAAACTCGTTGAATAACTACACACATATAAAGCTTATTAAACATTTAACTGCACCTTTTGCCCCCGAGCAGTTTGAAAAGGCAGGAAGGCCGAACAGACTGACGCAGCAGTCAGAATCAGCAGATAATGTAGCGTAGCTAGCCTCGGCATGTCGGCAGCTGCTCCTGCCAGTTCGCTCTTTCAGACACATGATTTGACACTTAAGTCGAATTTAAGAGTGCACGTCTCATTTCGTGCACCTTCAGATCACTATTTCTTACTGATGTGCTGAGCTGCAGAGAGACTGTGCACTGAACTCTGTGCAATGACGTCCTTTTCACCCCTGAGCAGAGCATCAAGTGCGTCAAACACTGCAACTGTGTTGGACCAAATCCTCCCGTCTGGAGTTTAGGACAGAAAGGCTCCACAGTCCAACAGTCAAAACATGTCAAAACAAACCGGCGTCATTAAACCCTTCTTTCCTCCTGCCGTTAGCATCAATCCCACTATCAGGGTTAGGGTATAGATATTAACAGGGAGTTATTCTGCTGCTGTGTCTCGCTTTGCTCTGTGGAGAATAGGTGTGTGTGTGTGTGTGTGTGTGTGTGTGTCTCATTTGGATGTAAAAGTGTCTGAAATAAACTAGGAGGAATTTGGAGCTTCCTTCGCTACATATTTGAACTGAGCCCGTGTTTTTCCCCCTCATTCACCTCTCGACAAATATTTGAGAAATGACTACAGGTATGCTCTCTCTATCACTCTCTCTCTGACTCTCATCCTGTCATCAGATTGTCCAAATCCTCGTTAATCCAAGTCGTAAACTGCTGACAGATAGTTTCAGCCTGAGCATCACAAATGGCCCCTCCTGTGAAGACACATGAGGCCTGTTGAAGAACAGTCGCCTCTGACAGATCTGACAAATTAACCCCACCACTTCCAGTGCTCGTCCGGAGATCCAGTAGGTTTGCGGCGCTTCTCGCCGTCTGCCTCCACGCCTGAGGAATTCTCTGTTTGTTCTCTTGTTCGGCGCTTTAGCGAGGACCTCTGTGGGGAAGGCAGCTGCCCAGCGTGTTCCCAGAACCCAGCAGAATCTGTGACAGAGTCAAATCCCCCTGCGACTGTCTGACAGCCGACACTTTTGTCTTTAATGAGCTTGCACTCTTTCATTCTCTCAGCATCTGTAATCTCTGATTTTGGACCCGCTCCAGCCGTGCACTCCCATCGTCCCCGTGCGCCTGCGAGCATCAGCTTTTGGCTGGTTCGCAGCGGACCAGCTGCCTCCTCTTTCCCCGCCTCTGCGCTCCTTTTTGTGTTTGTTGGGGGATATAAATACAAAACATGCTTTTTTGGTGTGTAGTTGTTTCCATCATCGCGTCATCCTCAACCAGAACCCCCAGCGTGGACTCCCTTCCACTCATTCCCGCCGGACTTCCCGCTGCTACTGCAACATCTCCATGAACTCCGTCCAACGGCAGCGCCCAGGTTCTCATCTCGTCAAAAGGAACTTTCCAGGATTGTTTCCAGCGTTTGGCCTCTTATCTCTGCCGTTATGCTGTCAACCTCCGGGCGGGTCGGTGGGAATGAGCGCTAGGAATCCCCGGAAGATCGGATAGCACAACGCTCCTCGCAATTAAGGCACCTCAGTGGAAAATCAGGCTCACGCAACATTAAAAACGTGTCAACTTGAAACCAGCATTTGTGATTTCAGCGTTTTGGATTTGAAAGACCTCCAAGAAAAAGTCCTTTAAGGTGTTTTTTTTTTTTTAAAGTAAAAAGATGGATTCTCTTTTATTGTGTGAACCCGGCTCAGATGTGTAGCGACATCATATAGAATAGAAGTTGTTGGTATAGAATAAAGCCCGTGTTGAAGGTCAGCCAGGACGCGTCACCTCATCTCACATGACCTTTGCTGCCCTTTTGAGTCCAGATCCATATGTTTCTGTTTGTTTACAAGAAACTGCATCCTCCCCTCGGGGCCGCTGACATGTAAATAGCAAACACAAATGAAACACACATGCACACCTATGTGAGCAGCAGGCACACACACGGCACGAATGGACACATGTAAACACAGAGCCACGCACGTCTCCTCGGTGGCTCAGATGGCTCCGGTCTGATTTGAATTAAAGGCTCATCGTGCTCAGATCTCTGAAGCGGCTCTGAGGTCACGCGGTTTGGTGGTTTGATGCCGATGCCAGCTCACAATTGGTTGGAGGCCTGCTTGGATGGTACTCTGGGGTTCTGTCGGGGAGCCATTTAGCTCCAACAATTGTGGTTTTGAAAGCCCTGATGTAGTCACAATACACACAGATTTAACCCATGATGCACCTCTGCAAGTTAAGGCGCTGGTCCTTAGGCTGATGTATGATGGGTAATGAGTAAATACGGATTGAAATATTATACGTTTGAGGTCCAGAACAGAGGAATGACTCTTGCTTCAGGATTTTCTCTCTGCGTAGATGTTCAGTGTATCTGTGGGTCCCAGTGGTAAGAGTCGGTACTGCAGCGCATTAAGATTTACAACTGTATGTTTTTGTACAGGTATGTAGTTTGGGCAGCGCAGATTCATAGAGCGGAAGAGCAGGAAGCGCTTCTCATTCCTCCAGGTCCTGTTTACGCCTTTAGCATCGCATGCATGGAAAAACCACTGCATGCGAAAGACAGACATAAGCGAAGCTGAAGGTCAGCGCTGCAGACACGGTTCCTGTTCATCAAGGTCGCAAACCTTTACTCAACTGTGCGATCCGGACGTCAGCTTTGATAGGTTTGGTTTTCTGAGAAAATGTAAATAGTGCGCCTTACCCTAACCCTAACTGGTCCCTTCATTGTGAAAGTGGATCTTTGAAAGTGGATCTTTGATGCATCTAATGGTGCAGCATTTTAAAAACCTGCATTAATTTGGTTTTTTTTTTACAGTGTTTGATCCATTGTACTGGAAAAATGATAAATGAATGAGATCTTCTGCAAAAGATTTCCAAACCGCAGCTGCAAAATTCCTAATTTTCACATTTTTATTTATGTTTGCATCATATATCTATTGTTTAATTAGTTCAATTTTCTCTTAAAATCTTTTTGTTTTTTCCTATGTCCACCTTTTGGATGAATGAGCCCCGTTTTCAGGCCTCTGCCAGGTGACCCACTCACTCCCATTAGTCACCAGTTCAGACACCTTTGATATAAACATCACCTTAATACCGTTAAGAGTTGGGGGGGGGTGCTCTTTGAGTTATGTCAAATATGTGCAGGAATTTATTTGTAAGACCGGGGAGGGAATGTGATCTGGAGGCGAGGAGACAGAGGACAGGATAGAGAGGACAGATAGACAAGTCAGTGAGTGCGGACTGAGTAAATAAACATAGCCGGGAAGTGTTGAGTCCAAGCACAGGACGTGGTTTGGTTTGTCTGCATGTGTGTGTGTGTGTGTGTGTTTATCAAGCCCAGCTGGCTCCCATTTGCCCAGGAATGAGTCTGCACCTCTCTGAGGCCCAAACTTGCCCCGCTTTGAAGGCCTCTGTGTAACATGTATGTATGCATGAACGTGTGTATAAAACCGGCTTCATTAGAGCTCCGCGTGATACCAGTGAGCACATAAAACACCCAGACGTGTATTTACCGTGTTCCACGTATGAGGTGGGCACACGCTCGCATGTTCATTTTAACGCGCACATGCAGACCTACTTTCAAACAACAACAGCCATCCCAGCATGACCATAGAACCGCACAGATTTTTTGGTTTCACAAGCGTGCATATAGAGCCCTAAACAGTCCCAAGGGGGTTGATTTAACTGCTTCCAGATGCAGGTCCAGGACAAACGCACACCGACTCATGCAGGCAAAATCTTCTGCTGTGTCCAAGTCAGCAGAACTGCTCACTTACATTAAGTGCTGGAGGATGGGAAATGACCCGGGAGTTGACAAGTTGGCCACACGTGGGAAAGCAGCTCGACGGTGACGCCGATATCTGATAACGTCCACACCGGACGACATCTGTCCAATCAGGAAAGAGGAGCCGATATTTTCCGCTCCGGACCCGGGAATTCGGGCTGTGACAACAAATATATCTCTGTTGATTCAGTGTGCTTTTGTGCTCTTCAGATGTGGCCCACACCTACACCGAGCCCCTCATATTGAGGATAAACGGCACCCCAGAAAGGTTACGGAACGGCCACGGAGAGAAGTGGAACAACATCCTCTCGCACACGGAGCTCACGACTCCCGGCAAGAGTATCACATGTGAGTAAATAGCGCATTCACACGCAGAGCAACGCTCAGAGGGCCTGGCGGGAAGTTTTATTTCCATGACCGATCATTTGTCTGATGAGTCAGTTTGTCCTGACCTTCAACACACCCTGGAGAAATGGGTCAGGTAATCCTATACACAAATATCTACATTGTCAGCTAAATAAGTTACATTTATTATTTCTGATCACGGGCAGGTCTGCACCCAGACCTCCACACGTGAAATGATTTTCGTCTGTCCAGCTGCTGCTCATTCCAGCCGCTCAGACCGGGGCCGGCGAGCTGTCACCGCTGCAGAAAACAAGACAGAATTTGTTTGGCTTTCTTGGAATTTTCTCCAGTTTTAAAGGAACTTTTAAATGGTGTGCATTCATTAAGGCCAGAATTATCTCAGCCAGGCCTGGGGGGGGGGTCACACATTGTTCACAGACGTATTAGCCACATCTTGTCATAATTTAATCTGAGTTAGTTTACGTTCCACTGCTACTGCAGCAGTTCCAGTTTTAAAATCTGTATTTTCTGGTTTAGGCCTCCCATGAGTGCATGAAGGGCAGAGATTTGGCTGTCTTTCATAGTTTCTACCTGTCAATTTTCCTAACAATGAGCTTTGTTATTGTACCCTTGTTGGTGATTGGATGGTTAAAGAGCTATTTAAGTGGATGGGGTGAAAAAAAAAACTTCCTGAACCCTGAGAGGAATAAAACTAGTCACCTTGTTGCCGGGAACCTCAATGTGATCTTTGATTATCTCCTGGAAAATAGCTGAAGCAAGGTGAGCTCTTTTCGGTGGAGACATTTGAATAGGTCGAAGGCTGACCTCCCTTTTTTTGACAGATCAAATTAGGCCTTCATTACGGCTCGTTAAGACCATTGTTACCCCTGTCAAGCTTTCACTCCATCACCTGCAGATTGTACAAAGAGCAGCGGCTAATTTTCTGACAGGGTGGTAGTCTGGTGGCCTCTTTACTCCGACTTCCTGTCCACTTCTGGATCTCATTTCTGATTTCAGTTTTCAAGTCTATCAATGGCGAACTGGACTGATCTCAGCCCCAGCAGCCTCCCACACAGTTGGCTGCTGCTGGACATTCCCAGATTAAGGTTCAGAAGCAGGAGCGGTGGGGCTGTTTCAGAGGTGGCCTCCAAACAGCTGGACAAGCAGCAGTAACAATGAAACAGGATATCTCCACATTGTGCACAACTATAGTTGTTTTATTGTTTATTTACTGCTGATATTCTATGTTTATAGGAGCACCTTTAACTGTTATTTCCAACTTTATTGCTTTAAGTATGTGTAGCAGAGCTGATTGTGTCTCTGAAGGTGCTGCAGCAGTAAAATGTTCCCAGTTTAGCTTGATAAAAACCTTGTAGACTCACTAGTTGCAGGTAATTTGCGGGTGAAGCAATAAAGGTATAGCCTGATTTACACGTCATTTGATGGTAGTCAGGAGTGTCGCAACACCATCAGCCTCTCCTTCCATGGGACAAAACACCATCAACCACCACCCGGTCCCTCCTCATATCTGTCTGAGCCGCAGACACGTTGTTTCTGTGTTCAGTGGCGAAACTCTTATGATGCTACTAGTTTCAAGGTGTTGCAGCTAAAGTATGTGGCCTTTTTTCCTTTAACCTTTCAGCAATAATAACACCCGCAATAAATGCTGTTTTAATGGCGGGCCAGTTAGTTACATGCACCGTCACACTCTGTAAATACCCCCGAAGGTCTAAATCCGTGCTTCCTGCCATCCAGAGCAAATTAGAGACGTCATAGGTGCACAATGGCTGGATGAAAGGAAAGAAGTGACGGGTCAGTAGATGACTGAGAAAGCCGACATCTGAGTATGTGTTTGAAAGCTACATGCGCGTTTCCTGGAATCCAGGGCCAGGCAGCACAGCAGCCTGGCCCCTCATAATAGCTAGTTTGTGGCGACTGAATATCCAGCAGTCAGTCCTGGGCAGGAAACGAAGCAGTGCGTAACTTCATTGTATTTTGAGTTTGGCAGGTGTGTGAAAGTCTCTGGTTTCAGCCGCTACCTGTCTGGTCTGCTGCTATTTAAAGCACCGCCTGGAAAGGTTCGATTTGCTTTCCACCGACCCCTCTTCCCTTGTTTTACTTTCAATCCTAATAAACGCTATAAAACCCACCAGCTCCATATGCTGGGCAGAGTGAGTTATGCAACTACTGTAAGCTGGACAAAACGTACCGCCATGTGTGCCACTCTCTGCTGAGCTTGCATTTGCTGTAATGGGTTGTTTCCCATCATGCACTGCTCCCTGAATCTACAAAAATATCAGACATTTTGTTTAGTTGAAGCTCAAAATAGTCCAGCTTGACTGTCGTCTTGTCCCAGGAAGAGACAGATGCCTGCTCAGGCACATCAGTTCTGTTTCTGCTGATTAAAAAGGGCCTAAATCAATCGCTCATCACATGTTCGGTCGATTTCGTGACAAGAATTAAGACGCTCCTAAGCCGACCCGGTGAGGTCATGGCTCTGCGGGTGCATGTGAGCGAGAAGGTGAGAAAACAGAAGCCAATTCAGACAATTCCGTCATTTCTCTGCGATGACATCAGAGCTGGAGAACGCGTCTGGGCAAATGACAAGCTGTCTGAGAACAATGTGCAGAGCGCGCTGTCAGCAGGGGGGAGCGGGTGTTTCAGCCAGACGCCCCGCCTGTCACCGGCTAACGAACACACGGCTGCCTCTAACGTCACGGCCGCAGCGGGATACACATGTTTACAGATGTTTCACTGCTGGGACGGACGAAGACGCTGAGACGCACGTAATTTATCAATGACAGCATTGGAGTAGCATTTATGACACTTCCAGTTTGCTTTTATTGGTCTGAACAAACATGTTTCCTTTAACAGGCTGGAAATTTTATTCACCACAACCACAAAACGCTGCATATGCTGCAGGAGGGCAGAGCTTTGTTTGACATAATGCCCTCAGTTTAAGGATAAAGTGGCATTGTGGGTATATTCACTGGTGTTTTGATTCTGGAACATATTATCCAGATTCGGAGGACAAGTTTGTCGGTCTGACCTCGAGTCCTATACACAGCAAAACGCTGTCTTTGAATTTGAAATGGAAGAGCTGTGTGGCTGCTTTGTTCCTCCATTATGTTAACACAAAGTGTTTTATTGAACTGGGATCATGAATTTCAGAGCGTAAATCTGTGAATATTTTTTTCTCCCCCAATGTTAATTATTGTATCTTCATTAATACCCACGGCGGTGCTTGCGATACCAGATTAATAGATGTTTAAATACATATTTCCCATCTCCGCTGCCCTTAAACAATGTCCTCTCTTCTCCACTTCCCTCACTCTGACAATAAACCCGCTTGTCAGGCTGATTTCCCAGCCTGTCCATACCACTGAAAATATACAAGCGCTTCCTCCGTTTACCTTCTACACACTCCTTTTAAAGGGATTTCAGAAGTAATACAATTAAAGCCATAGCCACAAGTAAATAAAACCATCTGTGGAAGGTGAATAACTGTCTTTGTGCTAAACATACGCAGCGGTTTAAATGGCGTCTCGGCCGCTCGGATATAAACCCTGCGGATCGAAATGATCCGAGCATGACCGCTTCATTTATGCAGTCTCTCCCACTCTGACCAGGTCATCAGCTTCAACTCTAGTTTCAAAGTTTTGTTTCAACATTTTGAACAGATTCTCAGCTGAATGTCCTCAGGGCCCCCCCCCCCCCCCCCCCCCCCCCCCCCCTTTTTTTGTGATTAAATTGTGTGATTTAAAGCAAAGAAAACACATCTGAGTGAAATATTTTCTCTTGTGGTGTCTCATAATAATGAACATGGAAAACATAGCAGCAGTAAATCCTTTTTGGATTTATAGTTGCAACAATTATGTGACAGAAAATAAAAAGAAAAAGAAGAAAACTGCACTTTAATGATATTACAGACTTAACGATCTAAAATGACTGTCAAATGAATTAGATTAAATAAATCAAGTAATTAAGTTATTAGATGAAAATAGAGGCGGTGATGTGGGACAACGGTATTTCTGAACTGCTAACTAAGAGATTTTACTGCTGTCGGTCCCGACTTTCCTTGACGTTCTTCCAAAGCAGCTGTATGAAATTACAAAGAGCTTCTGAAACATCATTTAACACATATGTAATGACACATGAAGACAGATTTAACTCACAGCACAGCTAACTGTGCACTTCTGCGACTCGCTAAAGGGATGTGCAGCGGCAGCGTAATACAGATTAATACTGCATCATCACTGGAGCCGTGCACAGCAGCAGCCAGAAATGTGGTAACACTGAAACCTGCTTCGAATAATATCATAGAGACCCTATAATTTTTCCACCCCTGCACTCTGGAGCCGATTCTCAGGCTTTGGCTTTAAAAACAATGCGACGTTCAGAGTCAAGGGGCAACGTTTATCCTCGAGAATGTGTCAATAGTTTCTCAGAGAGGCTCCGTACTGGTGCTGCAGAATAAAGTTCTGCATTGATCTTGCACTCTGTATTAATTGAGAGGTGAGTCCAGTCCGGCTGCCACTGGTGATGGGCTACGCCAAAGCACTGAGCCACACTCCCCTCCATTATGTGAGTCGGGACAACGGCCAAAGTGCCAAACTTGAATGACTCCTCAAAGTGTGCCGCCGGATTTCAACACATATGAAGTCACCCGCCGCTCCATCTGTTCTCCCAGCCAGTCCGCTCTCATGTCTGAATGTTGTAAATTAGCACCATAAAGCTGCGCAGACGAACTGCGGCAGCGCAGACACGCAGACAGACGGACACTCCTCATCACTCTGGTGACTCATCGCCACAGAGGGAGAGATGAAGGGCAGTGTTCTAGTCTGGGAGTGAGGTGTGGAAGTGGAGGGTGGCTGAGAGGCGCCAGAGGGCAGGAGGAAGAGGAGGGTTTAAGAATAGGGGGGTGCGGTCGTGGTGTTAGCGCGTTTCATCTGATGGTGGCTCACTCCCGCTCCCTCAGTGGCCCAGCATATCTGCACAAACCTCCAAGAAACACCGCGTCCTGGGGTTTTCAGAAACACTCTTTTGTGTGCGACGCACATAAACGCTCCCACCGCTCGCCGCCTTTATTTGCTGCTATTCTGAAACAACTCCCCCCGCTGAATTTTCGGGTTTATGAGTCACATGTCCTCCTGGTCTGAATGCTCTGCACAAGCAGAAACCCTTTTCTCTTGCCATCCTTTTCCCTTCTCCCCGTCAGACAAAGGCACCTTCTGTTTGTGTGTGCCCGCACGTGTACTCGCATGCATATATTTGTGTGACTGAGTGGGCCGAACCTCAGCCACGACTTGGAGACGGTCCTCGATCCCACTGTCTGAGTCTGCCAGATCTTCCTATGTGCTCCGCTCACACATATACACTAAACTCCCGAGACGCAGGAATTTTTGAGTAACTTGCAAATCCGTGAGCGGATAATGCGGAGTTATAAATACTACAGAATAGTGCACGCTTCCGTGCAACGCGTGGGGTTAAATTAATGACAGGAGGAGGAAGACTTTACACGCTGGAGAAAGGAGAAAACGCGTCTGCGTCTTCGGTGCCCTGCACATGCATGCGTGCACGCCCCGGCCCCCGCGGCCTGCCAAACATCTGGAGCAAAGTTAGAAAAACGCTGAATGAAAGAATCTTTAATAACAGCGAGCTGGTTATGTGACCGGAGCCGCCGGCCAATCAAAACAGTTGTGGATGGATTATCTGTCTCCGAGTGGTTATCAAACGGCAGCTTTTATTAGTACCTGCGTGTCGCGGGCGCGCATGTGTGTGTGGTGTGTGTGTGTGTATGTGGTTTTTTGAGGTTTATTCTGCCACTTTTGTTGTTTCACATCCTGCCACATTAATACTCACCACACCTCTTGCTGCCATATGCTTTCAGGTCAAGAAAATATTTAGGGCCTCAATAGGATGGTATTAAATACAAGCAAAATAATATAAAGAGCAGACCCGCGCTTCATTCTTCTGCTGAGGGTGTGTTTGTTTTGGCAGCGAAGGTGTGCTCGCCTCTGACGCTCTCTCCCTGAGCCGGAGGTAAAACATACCAAGTGTTATATTCAGCCAAGGGTAAAAATACACACGCGATGTGTGCGCAGACCCACTTCCAAGAACCCCTGGTACAGAAAAGATGGGTTTTCCAGACACAAACAGCCCCCTTCCTCTCCTCTCACTCGTCTTTCATTTATCTCGTTTTCCTTCTTTGTCGTTGTATAAGAGTCTAGACGTGTGGGGTCAAGGGTCAGTGGCAGCTCCAATGAGCCGTTGCCTTTGGGCTGGGCTTTGCCATTACACTCCAGGATAAAGTTTTGGCACAAGCCTGCGTACGTATATGAAGAAAGTGGTGCTGCAGACTCCAGTGTAATTGGATGTATATGTGGGGGTTGTTTTCAGATGTGCTAACCAGAAACTACCATGTCACAACAACCACCGATTCCTGTTACACATGAGCTCAATCTTTACTGGAACCATAACAGGAAAGGTCTCCAGCTGAGCTGTGAAAAACAGCTGGCGTTGAGCTTTCATTTCGCTCTTAGTCACCAACAGCTTTATTTTTCACCCGCTGAATAAATGTGTGCATCCTTTCCTCTCTGGAAAAGAATTTGTGGAATTGTTGTGCGCTGTTGCCCAGCCCGGACGGGACCGGATGCTTTCCCGTGATTACCCACGCTTTTGATTCAAAAGTCGAGTCCATTTCTTTGATCGTGTCTTTTCATCCTTCTTCAGCCCAACCCACAGCCAGATCAACACCCATCCATTACACCCAGCCGTGTCGGACACAACCCAGCAGCCAACTGCGCAACGGAGCCAAGCACCACGGACACACTCGGACCCCACACGCACACTGTCCTCATCACACGCACACGCCTCACACGCACGCCCTCCAGTCCAACGGGGTCAGGAATGGGGGCCTTCATGAGCACCCTAAGCTGGGCTCCCTGCCGAGAGGTAGCTCGTCCACCTCGTCTTCGTCCTCTACAGGACCCAGGCACACAAAGAAACTGCAGTCCAACCCGTCCATCACCTCCCAGAGCAGCAAGAGGAGCAAGAGCAGCTCCAAGAGCAACAGCTCCCAGATCCCCACAGAGGCACAGGATGGTGAGATTTAATAGAATTCTTCAATATAAATATTTCATTGTAAAACCAAGTCACCAAGACCGCGTCCGCTTCCCTCCAGACTGCTGCGTTCACTGTATCCTGGCCTGCCTGTTCTGCGAGTTTCTGACTCTGTGCAACATCGTGCTGGACTGTGCCACCTGCGGCTCCTGCGCCGGGGACGACTCGTGCTTCTGCTGCTGCTGCGCCTCAGAGGAGTGCGGCGACTGCGACCTGCCGTGTGACATGGACTGTGGCATCCTCGATGCCTGCTGCGAGTCTGCAGACTGCCTGGAGATCTGCATGGAGTGCTGCAGTCTGTGCTTCTCCTCCTGAGGGCCCCAGCCACCGCGTGGAGGCGGGGTTTAGGGGTAGGTCAAGTCCATGTCTGCCCTTCACACGCTGCCATAAGCCCAGGAACAACTCTGACCAGTATCCGTACAGAGCTGAGAGGCCCCACAGCCGGTCCTTGTTGCCTGGGATTGTGGTCTAGACTATACTGGCTGACTGAATGGATCCACAATACGGCCAATGTTTCTTACAGAGTTTGGCAAGCAAAAGATGTGACCTAAAGCTGAGCGCAGTCACTGGTGAACTCTTCCTTCCTTTTTTTGATGAAACCATGGAACACTGGCCTCACCTCGTCTTTGCTGTTGGTCAGTCGCTGCACAGCTGGATACAGGCTGCAGAGTGAATTCCAGCTGTGAATTCCAGCCGCAGCCCCTGAGAGTCCCCCAGGCTGCGCGCACGGGGGCCCCTGGAGCGTCACAGAACAGACCATTAGTCCAGCGGGAACCTCTGGTGACATCTGAACGACTGGAGTTGTTCAAGTATGAAAAATGACCTCAAAGGCAAATGAGAAAATGGGTCCGTTTAACTGGATTTGAGCGTTTCTGTAGATAAGAGCCGCAGCATAATGGAAAACGCATGCTTAGATCTCAGAAGAAATGTAGTCTGCCCTCCCGTCCTTGCCAAGGTTAAAGTCATCCAATTTGATGGCAAACAGTGGCCTTCGAGTCGCACGTATCCAAAGTGAGGAAACATTCATTAATGAACATTAATAGTGGCTTGTGGCAATATTAAAGAGCGTTTCTTTAGTTAATATGCATCTCACTTTACAGACGTGCTCAGAGAGGGTGCCGGCCAAACGCTTGAGCGCAGGTCCCATTAACAGAGTACTGTAAAGGCTCAACGGCACAGGGTGAACGGACACAGCGTCTGCTAACATGTGAAGGGAGAGGGGTCCAAATGAAATGTTTCTCCTCGTTCAAAGTTTCATATCGTGTTTACTTTTCTTTTTTTCTGTTAGTATTTTGAGGGGCTTCAGCTGCATTCACTGAATTCTTCTTTCCCTGAGTGGTCAGAAGTGCAAACAACTCTCATCTCTTGTCTTTTAATTGAATTTCCTGTCCCTGTTGTCCTAGCTATGTGAACCAATGGCCTTGGCTTAGCTCAAGGCCTGGATTTTCAAGTAGCTTCCTTGCCTTTTAACAAATCTCTATTAATCCTTGTTTTTGTAGATATTTGTTAAGATATTTGCATTTTTCCTCCAATGTGAAAATCACATTTTCTGCGTTATCAGGTTTTACCCAGCGCCCTGTAAAGCAGACGTTGCTTAACATCTCATTTAATTCCTTGATTGAAAATCTCTCGACATGACGCTAAGTTAGATCCATATGCTCATAGTGTGAACGGTACGCTTGGACAGCAGGCCGACGCTCGTGCGCTCGAACAGATTACCTCTTGATGTGTCACCCAGATCTCTTGTGCATTCGAAAGAAAAATAAGACTTGATGCAATCTCCTCTTCTCTCTGACCAAATACTGTTTTTCCCCAGAAATACCGTTTTTATCGCCTCTTTACACTACAATTAGTGTTATATCGCTTGGCTGTTGTCGTGGTTGAACCGCACTGTTGAACAGGTGACAGAACCAAAGCAGAGGATCAAACTGTTTTTAGTCTTTGAATGCAAATTAAGGAGATCCTGCAGGTTCTTCCTGTGTGTTTGCAACAGTCACGACAAGTTCCTGGAGTCCCTGGAAGACGTAGCACTTATTTACAGTATAGAGAGGTTTATGAAGGGAGAACTGCATCATATAAAGTTGTTTATAGTAGTGCGGTTATCGTATTTCATTGTGGGATTCTCTGTTACGAGAATAATGTAATCACAGAAAGTACCGATTCAAATTAGCCGAACCACCGAGAGGATATTAAAGTTTCCCTGCATCTGCAAAAGTCCGCCTCAATGATAACAGACTCAACAAAGTCCAATCATTTTTAATTAGTCATCACTGTTACTGAGAGAATTGTTGCTCAGTCATCTCATTTTAGGTTAGAACCAACCCCGTTTGTGACCAATTATATCAAACTTATAACACAACACTTATCTGACATCTCAAAGCTTCTGTTATACTGGACGGTTTTGAATTTTGTGGAGAAAACTGGAGAAAAGTCAACAAAAGCAAAGCCGACAACTCGGTTTCTTTTGTGGGTTTATTACGGCTTTAAAATGGCAGAACTGTTCTCCTGCTGGACTGTAACCTTTGTTAGTCATTAAAGCTGGAGTTTAACGTCTGATGGACATTCTCCTGCCAGCTCATGCACTTCTCCAGGTGCAATCTGTCTTCCAGTCTTTATTTTTCTGTAAATCCCTTTAGGAGGCATCAGACTGATTCTGTTAGATGAGTGATTGGTTGAGAATTTTAAATTTAGAACTATCCTGATTGGCAGAATCAAACGCGATAGCGAGATTAAAAGTGAAAATTCGTGAGGAACCAAGGCAGTTTAGAGCCATAAAAAGAACAAATGTATTGGTCTGGATCAAGACAGTTCCCGCGTTCTCTGGATTTTGGTTTGAAGATTTTAAATGTGCTGTTGCGTCTGAGCTTTCACTTCATCATCTCATGTGCAAACCATCTCTTTGGTCTGTTCAGTTATCTCCACAATACTGGGAAAAAAGACCAAATAATGTTTACTTTCAATGTTCTCACATTGTTTTCAAAAGTTCTTCGACCACAGAAATGTCTGGTGACGTTCGTGGTTATTTTATTTTAGGTTTTTTTTGTACTGATAGACTTTGAATTTTGCCACCGTTGCTAGTCTGAAAGTTATCTTACTGAAATGTTACTAGATTATTAGTCCACTATAGTGTCATTTGTTTACATTAGCCCCAGTTAATGTCAATTTGAATTGCTGTTCTGGAACTCACATTTAAAATCTCTTTGTTTAATACTGAATAAACAATGTGAACTCCAGGCTACATGTATCCTTCCTCCTTTATTTTCATATGGGCTCCCAGCTTATTGCGTTATGGGCTTATTAAATTATGGTTATGTAAATATTCCATTTGGGTCGCAGTTCAGCTCGTTAAAAACATGGCAATGATCTGAAATGTATCTTAAACTAACAAAGAAAACATTAATCCATCGCAGAGCTGAATTTCAAAAACGAAACCAAACATTTAACCTGGCCCGCTTTAAAATTCCTTTAAAGAAACAAAGACGGTTTCTTCATACGCTCATCTACATTAGATCTTCCTCCACTCAACATCAACATGGGGTTTTATTGGTTCTTCCGTTAATACAACGGAATTCGGAGTTTGTCCCAGACGGGAACTATTTCAGGGGTTTTCTTGTCAAATATATCAAAAATCTGATCTAATATTCTTCATTAATAATGTGCAGATGATGATGATGCTCCTGTTTGATTCCCGTACAGCTCTGGTGTGTTTGGACAAATCACTGGCGATCTTTAAACGTCCTCTTTGTCCGCCATAATTATTTGCACGTTGGTATGTTCCATCCTTCAGTTTTTCTCGTGTGTGTCTGAGGTTCAACAAACCAGAGAGAGAACTGGAGAAAAGGCTAGAAACACAGCAACAACTGGGATCGTGTAGAACAGAGGCCTTTAATGTGCTTTTTGACAGGCTTGCCAAAGTCATTCGGTAGGAATGTGGTTTCCAGCCAATACATCAATCTGCGGAGAAGCGCAGCGTCCTTCTGCTGCTCCAGCTTTCTTCTTCGGCTGGAGTCTTTCTTCCTTTTTTTCAGTTCTGCGTTTATTTCATGGTGGACAGCAATTATGAACACGTCCAGTCTTCACGGCACTGAATGTGTGTGGAGAAGACTGCAGGGTCCAAATTTGGACATCAAGTGCCTGTCAAAAGGTCAGTATGTGTGTATGTCTGTTCTCACAGCCTTAGGGTGTGTGTGTGTGTGTGTGTGTGAGAGAGAGAGAGAGAGAGAGTATGAAGGAGGCATTTCAAATGACTCAGGTCAGACAGAGAAGCAATTCAAGTTCCATGATGGGAGGAGAAATCAGGACGTCTTTGCCACTGTTGCCATGCTGCTCGGTCCTCCATCACCTCTCTTTTCATGCACGTGCACATGCGTGCAAAATCCAAAACGATGCACCTCCATTGCACAAATTTTGCATACACAAATGGGTGCACCGGGGACAAGTGGCCATTGAATATTAACTAAGAAATTACAAAGGCTGCATTTTAATGGAGGTGATGGGGTCAGAAGCTGGGATGGAAATCATAAATTAATACCGCTGACATGACAAGCCGCTCACCCTGGGCTCCCAAACACAGCTCTCTCTCCACTGAAGTCAGAAAACACACCTAGAGAAGAAAACACTCAATTTATTATTAATTTTGGGTCAATGGAAGGCCACAACAGACACAGGACTCATTCAATCCGCCTGATACTGTTCTGATGTCACTATTGTGCGAGACAGCCACCGTGTAACCTTCACGTGGGCGATTGTCAACGTGTTCCCGAGGGACCTTCGTCACAATGACGTCTGTTTAGAACCCTTTGTAATCCAGTTCCAGTGCTGGTGCTATGGCGACATATTTCTGCGCTGATGCTGAAAGAAGCGGAGAGATCGTCCAGAAGCTGGTGGCGATGACAAGTCTGACACCGGAACATCCATTGCAGTCTTAAATCAACCATAATCTCGAATAAATAATCCTAAAATATCCTTCAATGATCCTCTATGGAATGTTATTGAAAGGAGAACACGGTTTATCTTCAGCTTCCGTCAGGAGGAGCTGGGACTTTTTGTTTTTAACTCCTCTCAGAGGCTTATCGAGGTCACCGTTGGAGCAGGTCAGGCTGGCGTTCTACACACCTCAGGCAGACTGGATTCACCTCTGGAGTCATTTCAGCTGTTTAAGAGATGCACCACATCCTCGCTTCCACACTGGAATAACACCTATTCACGTCGGTGCACCGGAGCTTATGTGCCGAGACGTAACCGCAGTTATTTTAATAGGACTGATTTAGAAATTGGGCTGTAACTTAAATAGCTATTTAAAAATACATATATAAAAGCTGCGAGCTGCCAGCCAGGGCCCCTGCTAGGTGTCGAAGACCCACGGTGAGTCGACTCTTTCAGGGGAGGATTCAGATTTCACAAAGTTGCATCCTGGCCTGAATGCCGACCCTGTTCCTCAACATGTAAGAATCTTTGTGCAAGCTGCAAATATATGCGCCGATGAGTTGAAATGTACACGTGGAGAAAAAGATCATGAAATAAGCTCCTTTTAAAAAATCTGATCATTTCATTTCAGCTGAAAGCAAAACAATAGCTGCTTTAAAAGTGATTTAGAGACATTTTAACCCGAGGAAGACGAAGGCAAAATGCTGACACTGAACCATATATAACAGTTATATATATATATACTGTATATATCGTGAGCACACTGTGTTCATTAGCTGCCGATTACACGCTCTCCTCTCTAATGGTGCAGCGTTTTACAACAAGTTAAACGGCACCAAAATCATGGCATGCAGACAAGTTTGGATCAGTAACAAAAATGTGTGTGTACTGTATCATGTTACTGCTGCTGCAGGACTACTGAGGGAACCGCAGCCCAGGCCTTCATGAAACACACACTCTCTCTCACACACACACCCACAGTTGGCAGAAATGAGAGGTTTGGTTCGGCTCTGGTCTCACGGAAGCGGCAGGCGTTGGGCCAGAGCAGCGAGAGTGGGCGGAGACTCCGATGACCATCTGTGTGAGGCCTGACAAGCGTGCCAGACGCTGACCAGACGTGATGAGGAGAAGCTTCCTGCAGCAGCCGGAGATTTGCCAGAATAGTCCTGCTCCTAAAGCGCAATTTGGCACCAAACGTCTGCACGGAGCACATCAGCGCCTAAACTCCTCCCAGTATGAGCTTGGAGTCATGTTCTTATTACAGTGTATGTCCGGCGGTGATACAAACCCGCTCCCTTAATTCATCTCTGCCGAGCAATGACCATAAATCTTCCTTATACGACAATGACAGTTAGATTAATCTAGTGCGCTATGGATCCCTCCGCCATGGACGCATCCGTCAGATAATGAATCACTGATGAATCACCCGAAAGATCTCACTCTGAGACAGTGTAAAGTCATTTGGTTTAATGGCCATGCATACCTGTGTGTGCAGCAGGCTGGTGTTATTGTCAAAGGGCTGATCCAGAGTCAGATCCCGCTTACTTTGGGTTTATGTCCTTCGGTAAAAGTTTGGCTCGCAGCGTTCGAGTGATCCAGTTTATACACAAGCTGGAAAAGAAGAAGCCTCATTGTTCAGGAGACAGTTATTGACTTTTGGATGGGAATATTTGGGATAATGATGATTAGTTCCACAACCACACGCGCAGCTCCAAGCACACTTCCTCAACTCCAGCAAGAGTTCAAGAGGAAGAGCAGAAATCTGTTACAGATCATTAAAACATTCTCATCCCTTCTGTTGCTGAAATCTGCACAGCGAGGGAGCAAACAGTAAAAGATGTGTGTAGAAAATGAAAAATGGGGAGACAGCATTTATTCCATAACAAATGCCATGTTAACAAACACAGGTAATCGGCTGCGCTGCGGCGTCGCTGCCCTCTTTCCTGTTTGAGTGCGGCTCTTTTGTCAGACAGGGGAGGTGCACGCAGGGCAGACACCACCACTTAGCAGTCAGCTTTCATCTGTGTGGGTGGGAGATGCCAGATACAAGTGCTGGCAACATGACAAACAGCACTGAGGGAGCGCTGGCTCTGCTCGCCGGCCTATGCGGCGGCCTCACCAAGGTCGTGGGATGACTGTAAAACGCAGGTGAAAACATTTAAATTCTTGTAATAAGAGATTATGAATGAGTGCTAAAACTCTCAGCTTGTTTTCCCATTTATCTAAGTAGCCTTCTGATGCAATTCAGAATAAAACCACTCTGAGAGACTATATTGAAAAGGTTTTTTTTTCCTTTTTGACCCCCGACTTCGTGCCCATCGCACCCAAAAAGCCTGCAGCGCATCCCTCGTGCCGCGCTCGGCCAATGCGGCGATAAATGAAGATGTTTATGTAGACATGGTGTAGGAAACGTGCTCGTAGCCACGTGGGAGCTATTTTTGGATTTAGTGCAAGGTTTGATTGGCAGACTAACGCAGCGGCTGCAGCACAAATAGATTGTGGTGCGTGTGAAGCTGAATGCCTGTGTTTGACAGAGCTCCAGGTCCACTGACCACCATCCTTCACAGACTGTACATACAGAAGAACCCAGAACTTATAGCCAACCGGAGGCATCTTGATCACCTCTGACCGGATTCAGCCAAGTAAAAAACCCCAATGCCAGATGTAAAGTATTAATTTCACTGATGATCGCAATGAAAATTCATTTCTTGTGGTGGCGGGTGGACTTTCAGTCTCCACAAAACACTCCTGGGCCTTTTCAAAGGTAAACGGGCAAATGTTTTTGGCCAAGTCACCTAATTTGCTTGAAAGTAGCCCGTCTTGGTGTGCATGTGCCATAGGAAAAAGGAACAATTGTAATTACACCTTTGGCAGGCTGATTCAAGGTCACACGAACCCGTACAGGAACAGCTGCAAGTGTAAAAGTAAGCAGCGTCCTCTACGCAGTTTTTCACTGCTGATCTTAATCAACACGGATGGTATGTTGTTTTTTCGGCAAAAATCCTTGAAAAATAGGCGGTTCATTGAAAATTCACCATAAAATATGCTCCTTTTTTATCTAATTTTTATCTCACTGAATGGAGGAGTGAATGTGCCCACTTAAAGGGAGAAGCCATTCCAAGTGCAACAGATCAAAAGCTGAAGTGATAAAACCCAACAGGACAGAATTGGGAGGAGAGGAATGGCATCCCACTGGTTTAGGGGGAGTTTATGCAACTTCTGGATTTCAGCCAAACCCCTGAGGCTGCTCATAACCACAGCAACGTGGCTGGAAGGGACAGGGTGAAGGAGGAGACCGAGAGTCTGCCAAGCCCAACACATCCTCCCTTCCATAATCTCTGACCCCCACAAGAGCCACCAAGTGTGCAGCCTCACACCTTTTACTTTGGTCCAGCTTTAGCATACGTCAGTTACAGAGAAAATGCATTTACTGTCTGTACATAAGGTCAGAAAATGACCAAACTGAAACTTTAAATGCTGAACTGATGTTGAGAGAGAGAGAGAGAGAGAGAGAGGCAGCGTTTGCAGGCCACACAAAAACAGGCTCCTGTTTTTGAGTCAAGCTGACTCATGCCGCCTTAAGCAAACAGGGAGTACAGACCAGTGCCTTGTCCATCTGTGCGCACGCAGGCACGCACACTTGCACACACAGAATGAAATGGAGTCAACATCTCCCAACAAGCTCTCCAGTTTCTGCTACATCTCTTTTTGGTGTTGCTCCACGGGCTTGTGTCTACTTCACCAGTGACCTACTGCAGAACTGCAGCTTTGTGCCACCAGTTGAAAAACCTGATGCGGACACATTTATTGGGTTCAGAGAGAGAGAGAGAGAAACAAATGTGAAACTGCTCATAATGGCAAAATCCACCAACAAAACTCCATTGTTTCAAACAGCCAGTAAAAACAGAGCTGGGGGGCGGGGGGGGGGGCAAAGAAAAAGGGAAATCAAGAGTGAGAAAGAGAGCACTTTAACCCAGAAACATCCAGAGTTTCTGCACTTGGAGGAAGGTGAAATCCAGGAACATAAAAGGCTGGATTAGGGGGCTGGTTCCTCGGGGAGCGCACAGGAAGGGGCGCCTCATCTACGTAAACACTTATATCCTGTCCTGCGTCACAGATCGCCTCGGACAATGGTCTGCGTGTGTCTGCGCAAATAAATGTGAAACGGACACGATAGGTGTGATGGCGGAGATTCAAAACAGATCTGGCTCATCTGACCCCAAAACAAAGTCATACATTGGCACACACGCGTCTGTGTGTGTGTGTGTGTGTGTGTGTTGTGAGTATGTGGGGGAGTGCAGAAGGGGGTCAGGAGACAGCGTGGGTTGGGGTAATAACCCAGAGACTGTTTGGGTCATAATGTTTAGATCACCATGACAACCTCAAAGTCCATTTCCTTTTAGCCCCTGTTGCTCTTGTGTAGCTGCCCACCTGCTGTCTCGTGTCCACCCCACAAAAAAACACTTTTCGGGGAGACAACAGCAAAATCCCCACTTTAATAATAAACACAATAATAATCTGCTATACAATATATTATCTAGGTCCATTGTCAGGTCGTAGTTGTGCCATGTTTACCCTTACCGACCCACAGTAGGATAAGATGCTGGTATCTACGGACCTGGTCATGGTTTTCTCCCAGGACAGGCAGCTGGTTGGACTGGCCTGGCCGATAAACCCAGGTTAACATCTGCTGAGTGGCTTCTGATGTATTCTGATCATTTTTGGAGCTTCTGTGTGAAATGTAGAATAAACTTCTCAAATGAAAAAGGCTGTGGAGCATCTGAAATTGTGACCCGATGAGTCCATTATCGAGGTTCCTGAGCCGCCAGCAAGCGCCGTGTATCTTGGTGTCCTATCTTGCTCCTGTGGCAGGTGGGAATGAGGCTGCTCCCAGTCGCCGGCCTCTCTGTGGTTCTACTCAGACAGATGGAACGGCTGCAGGAGCAGGAGGCAGCTCCGCAGACAGCCGGTAATGATGTCCTCTCACATCTTTCGCCCCGTGGATAATAGCTGCGGCGAGGCCTGTGGAAGATGAAGCAGAAGAAGGGGTGTAACGGAGTCCAGGGTGCAATCATCTGAGCCGCCTTGTCTACTCATCTCTGACTCCACCACAGTACGTCAGCGTAGCCAGTAGCTCATTTCACACCGTGATTCTCTCTGCTATCTCGACCTGCTAGCTGCCAGATTGAGCGTCGGCGGACACAATTATGTCTCCACGAGAACTGACGAGATTGGGTAACTTTTTTCATTCGTTTGGAGGCCTGACATCCCAGCATCCATGACACCTGTGTACAGGCCAAAGATGTATCTTCACAGTGGCTGCAAGTATCTTCAGTTGTCTTTTTAAATAAATGTGCAGTTTCCTACAGTTTAGGTTAAACTAAACAAGCCCGTGACATTGTCAATAATACTAAATACGTACAAAACGTGTCCAAAGCATCACTAATAAATTTAAAATATAGTAACATAAGGTTAAGGATAATAAGTAAGAAATTAAACATTTAAAGGCTTCTGTTTATAAAAGATGAGTATTTCTTTAAACATAATATCCTAAAAATGCAATATGTGTCACATAAGTGTGTGTGAATGATCTATTATCTGTTATCCAGAAATGTGAAAGAGAAACACTCCAGGGGATTAAAATGTCTAAATAATGGTGACTGGCTGTCTGTCTGTGCAGATATGTGACTATTGCATCATAAATCTTAGAATGATCACAACACTGGTCCAGATTCAGGTTGGAATAAAATATGCAATAACTCAAATGTTAGCGAGTTTCAGAGATGATTGGAATGGACCAAACTGCAGCTCCCCAATACATGCAATACTGAAGTCAAGTCATTGCTTGCGCGTGTACGTTTTCTTCAAGACCACTATGGCGAAGCTCCGCCCATGGCTAACGCTGACGCTATGGTTGCTCCGCCCAGCGTTTCTACCTGTGCCCCGGCCCTGCTTTAACTGCTAATTGCTCCACAGCTGCCGTGTCCACTCTTTGTAACGGCGAGGAGCACAGCGGCGGTGTCAGCCGCTTCATGGATGAGGACATCAGACAGACCTGAGAGCCAGATAGCTCAATTACACAGCTCCTACTGCTGATAGAGTGACTGGTGGGATGGAGATATTCAACACCCTCACACACACACACACCTACACACACGCGCGCGCCTCGTCCGCTGGTTTTAGTTTTTAGTTCAGCCTGAGCACACCTATGTCTTTTCTTTCTTTGTGTGTTTTTCTGCTGTTGGGTCCTGCGGTGACCTGATAGGGAAAGGAGCGAAGAAGAAGGGGAGTGGAAAAGCCAATTAACTGAAAGATCACTTGTGTGTCTGCTAGAGTGTCTCTGAGAGCCTCTCACGGTTAACCTTTCCAGCTCAAGAGTGAGGAAACGAGAGAGGAACAAGGGAAAGGATGGAGAGTAAAAACTGGCCAGGGAGATCAGGCGTTTCGACTCTAATGGTCCCTCAGTGTTGGAGTGAAGCTGGTTAATTTGCCTCTTCTTCTGCGGGTGATGCAGGGTTTAGCTTCTGTCAGAGTGCCGCTCCGCGAGGAACTTGTGCAGGAATAATAGGGCCACATGAACGTGAGGATTCTTGTGTGTTGCTGAGGAAAATGTGTGCCAGCAAGATTAACACCGTTTGAGATGTTTTTGGCTTTATTTTCAGGGGGTAATTAGTTGTGCATTTTGCACACAGTATTGACATTAAAGACCATGACAACCCCTGTGTGTGCCGTACTGTTTTCTAATATGCTGCATGCTGAGGCTCCCATTTGTTTGCAAGCCTGTACGTTGCTGACCTTCACTGATCAGTCCTCCTGAACATTGTGTGAAGGAATGTGCACGAAAGAGAAAGCGTGTAAGTTGTAATTGTGAATCCATAAGTGTGTGTCATGCCTCACGGCAGGCGAAGACAACATAAATTGGCCCTAAATTAATGGTTATGCGCAAATGTGTGCGCCTCTGTGTGTGATTGTGGAACGAGGCTGCAACTGACAATGTGTGGTGGCATAAATTGGGGTGAGATTAATGCGATGCAGATCTGCTTCTGTGCTCTGACCCCCATCAGGGCAGTGATGAGCTATGTATCTCAATTAACCTCAGCGGTGCACAGAAAGAGTATACAGTACACAAAGAATCAAGACGCCCCTGACAGTGCGCAGCCCTGATAGACAATATACAAAGATGCAATCAGTGAGGTCTAAAAGCACCATTTGATAGGAAACACAATCAGTATTTGAAGATACTGTCTGGTTTTAACTCTGTGTGTGTGTGTGTGTGTGTGTGTGTGTGTGTGTGTGTGTGTGTGTGTGTGTGTGTGTGTGTGTGTGTGGCATCACTATAATGGAAGAGAGGCAGACCAGTAGCATCCTCTCCTCCTCTACTCTCTAATTGTATGCATGGCATGTAGATCCCTGCAGTGCTGCCAGAATGATTGCAATTAGAGGGAATCCCTTTTCCTACCCTCCTCCACTCCTCTCTGCACATACATTTACATATACTATCACACACATGCACACACATACACACACGTGCTGTGATGTCCAGTGCCCTGGAAGGCTACGTCTAGTATGAAGTACGACCATCCAGATTGAAGTGGTCTTAATCAGAGCCACAACTATTCCTCTCCTCCTCTGTCCCTCCTCCATTGTCAGCAGCAGACAACCCCCCCCCCCCCCCCCCCCCCCACTCCCCCCCACCCCTCAAACACATACAAAATTTAATTACAGAAAGAAAAGGCAGCAGAGAACCCCTGCAAGACCTTCACTTTTGCTTTTCATATGAGGTCCTATGATGGAAACATAAGGAATATGCAGCTTAATATGTTCGGCAGATTCAGTTAAAATTACACAGAAGCTCTGGGACAATAGAAGATGAGACGCATGCGCGCGTTTGGAGTTATGATGGGGTGTTGATGCTGTAATCTCAAATAAGCAAGAGTCACACTGTACACACCGTTGTGCCACCTCTCATTAAGTCTGGGGGGAAGCATTGCTCCCCCTAACGGCAGGAAGTTGAAATGCATGTTGAATAGAATAGAAATTCACCATTGTTGATATATGAATTTTATTTTTAGATTTTATTCATGGATATCTTTGATCACAGGGACTCAGCAGCACGTTTCAATAGACGCATCAGTGAGGGGGGAATAATGTTATAACTTTATTTCATGTCTGACTGTGCGTTGATATTCGGCTCAGTATCTCCGTGCGTGGCCCTCAGACTGGCCCAGATGTTAGCTAATTAACACCGGTGTTAAAGACACTCTTCATCAGGGTGATTAAATAATCAAATAATTAATTCATTAGGCAGGGGCTTGCACAGCCTCTTATGATCTCTGGGAAACAGCCTGCCATGGTGGGGCGGCAAAGGAGCTCGAGAGGGTGGGATACGCTGACTGCTGGGACACGAGGAAGGACGAGGGAGGGAAAGTTGGCACAGGTGCCAAAAAGGTATATTTTAAGGACAGCTTTCTCTCCCTGACACACACACACACACACACACACCCATACACACTCATTTATCTGAATTAGACCAAAGAGTAGGTGTGGTAGCAGAGGAAGGGCTGTTATTCCCACAATGCTAAAGCCTGAAAGCCTTAATCAAACAGATTAGACTCCACTGAAAGTGCCAAGCAGCTCCTGTATAAAATGGTCGTAACTCCAGAAAAGAAACCCAAATGCACACATGGTCTGATCTGTATTTATACGTTTCATTATCTCACGAGGCAAATGTAATTAAAGAAAAGCCAAATGCAGTGAAGGTCCTCCCTCAGCGAGCGGAGCGTGTGTCTCCACGTGAGGGTGCGTCGGAAACGGATCGTCTCTCATTACTTGGAGGGAACGTTGGCCGGGGGTTAACACAGCCGGACCAGACAGATGGATGGAGCCCAGATACGAGCCGATGTGGGCCAGCACGGAGGAGAGATGCACGATGGATGAGGAGAGTGACAAAGATGGTTCATCACGCTCACTTCCACTGGTGTACAGCGACGGCGTCGGCTAACCACCTTCAAACAGAGCTGCACCTCTTTCACACTCACACACACACCCTCACACACACACATACACGCACCACAGCTCTCATTTTAAACACTCCTTTAGCTATAATCATTTTCATATAATTCACTTTCATACAATTCCTTCTCCTAATCATTATCAGGCCCACTAACGTCTTAATGACTTCATAAATTTAAGCTATAAAAAGTAATGGAGAAAGACAAATGAGATAATTAGGAATAAATCTTAGTGGAAAGCCATTTATCAAAACACGGAGAGGCCCTGAATATTCCCCACCATTAGGCTCTGCTGTAATTAACACGCGCTCTCAGTTATGAAGGAAACCTGGTAGTAGAGATATTAAGATCCAAAAGCCTCACTGTTATTAAATTGACCGATGAATCTGCGACGTATAATATGATGTGGATTATTAGGATCCTTTTTAATTAAAAAAATAGCGTTGAGGTTTTTTTTATATATATATATTTAAATTTTTAACGCTTAAATGGTGGCTTGAACTCATCTCTCTGTGGTTATGGGGCAATGAGATGGAGAGAGTGGAGGAGAGAAAGAGAATAAAATAGATGGAGAAAGAAAGAATGAGTAATTGTGTGGGGGGGCGGCGGCGGCGGAGGGAAAAAACAATCTCTCACACTTTCATTCTGTCCTTTGGTGGAGACAATGTGACTAGATCAGAGAAAACGGTATTGTAATTTAACAAACCGACATATATAAGGATTCATGTATATACAGCAGCCAGGATGCTGTTAATTCTTGTTATCTTTAAAAGTGGATGTAATGGTTTGCTGTGATTAGTGACAGAAGGAACCATATTCACTTAATCTCTATCCTACACACATACGCAATCTTCTCTATTATCTTCTTAAAGCAGCTCACACACACACTCACACGAATCACCACCGAAAAAGTGGGTGATTTCTTCTTTTGTGTCCTGTGACCTTCTCGGGGTTTCTGTTCTGAAGCAATTGGCCTCCTCAAGATTTAGATCATCGTCTCCAAACTTTAATTTCCGACAAAACAAATGACCTTTTTTTTTCCTGTCTTTGACTCTGTTCGAAACAAGAAGACGTCACATCTGTAAGAACATTGACACCTATTCAGAATCATTTTGTCCAGAGCAACATTGAACAAATCATAAAGCTTCTTCTAAAATAAAAATGTTCCAACTAGGATCAAAGCAAATCATTTTAAGATTTTGTCAAAACGTGTCTTAATCTTGTGTTTTGCAGGGTTCACGCTCGAGCGACTCCCTCACCGATTTCCGGCAGAAGAAGCCTTAACAAGGTTGGCTTCAACGTATAGAATCTTTAAAATGCTTTTGAGGGGGAAGGAGCTCTGCTGCTTTATGCAAATGATCTCCATATAAATGACATGACAACCTCCAATCACTGACCAATTAATGACCTTCAGGGGCATCTTGTGACACATCAACGGCACTAATTTATACTTGACAGGTCCCCTGGTGTTTGCTGCCAGAGTTCACGCACGTGGGTGTGTGTGAGAGTGTGTGTGCGCACGTGCGTGCGCGCGTGCGTGCGGCACCAGTTGAACTCATTACCATTGAAAGCCAGTATGCACTTGTGTGGTTTTCTGTCACCAAAGTGACAACAAGCTGTGTGTATGTTTACTTTCATGTTTTAATTTATTAATCATCCATTCATCATTAATGTGCTGTTCCACCTGTTTGCATGTTTAAAGCCAGGATGTTGAGATGAGTGAGGGGCCATCTCGGTCTGATGGGTCCTGTCAGCTTCTGTTACGTCCTGTCGATCATTTCCGTGTGCGCCCGTGCTCGTGTGTGTATGTGTGTGTATGTGTGTGCTCGCCTATAGCCTCATTGGCGCCCTAACTACCTTATCAGACTTCTGCACCAGCAGCTCTCATTAGAACATTAATTGAAAATGTGTAATTAATCCTGAGAGGTGGTTAGACTGGACTCTGGCTAGAGACAAGAAAAGAAAGAGAGAGGGGGAGAAAGAGGAAGAGAGACAGAAGGAGAAAAGGGCCAGACAGTGGTGTTCATTATGACTCAACACTGCCCCCTTATGTTGCATAACGGTACCTGCTCAAGTGCTGCTGTTTCCCAAGCTCACCTACAATTGTCCTTTTTAAAATGTAATATATAAATCACACATTCAAAATCATTTTATTCATCTAACTCTCTGGGTTTTTTAAATTTTGCTCTGAATACTGTGCGATAACAGCCTTTTACTGTGTATTTTGACTTAATCTATAATGTGTTGGTTTGTGTTTTATAGTAACAGCAGGCAGAGAACAAAAAGTCTGCAGATGCAAATCAAATCCTCATCAAGTGAGCAGGCAATTGTGACAATTATAAAAAGTCAGGACGCGATTATTTTAAGATTCATATACTGGCCCCGTGGTGAGGCGAACACCGTTGGGTTTGAGCTTCGGTGCAGAGGTGTATTTTCTGTGAGGAGGAGAAACGTCTCAAGCTGAAGGAGAAGTGCGCTCTATTATTTTAATCCTTAGTTGGGTCTGCGTGACCTTTGAAGGGATGATTGTTTCTCATTTAGGAGCATGAGGTGTGATCTTCCCACCCATTTGATCCTGCTGGCCTGACCTTTGTAAATTGGCTGTTAAGCATATCACAACTAGACCCCCAAACCTCACACATCACCTGTAAATACACGGCTATTTTCAACTGACAAACGCACAGATATCCGACCTGCAATCAGATGATTATTCTCAGTCGTGTCGGTGCATCTATTGTTGTTGCAGAAAAATGTGCACGACAAAAAAAAAATTGCATTCCCGTAAAAGCCGAGAGAGAGGGCAGGCGTAGTATTAAAACTCTATTGTGCCGACCACCTTTTCTTGGCTTGTTTAATGAGAGGCAGAGCTGAATGGCAGTGAGGTGATTTTTCCATCACACTGATGAGAGGAAAATTAAAGCCCACAGCTTGGGGTCTGCAGCACCATTACAGAGGGAAGAAGGTCTGAATTCATTTGGCCGGGCCACAATTCTAATTAACAACTCAATCCTGCACAGCCAGCCAGGCAGGCAGGCAGGCAGGCAGGCAGGCAGGCAGACAGACAGGCAGGCAGGCAGGCAGGCAGGCAGACAGGCAGGCAGACAGACAGACGGACGAGGGAGGGAAGCAGGGGAGGGGAACTGTGCTCAGGAGAATTTTTCCAAGATTGTTTTCTGTAGCCCCTCATGTGCTGCCTGATGATTTTACACCCTCAAGTCTCCATCTTTTCCTTTCCTTATCGGAGCATCAGCAGCATTAAAGGAGCTCCTGGTCGCCGCCTTCAGTCCTCCACCTCTGCCCAAACACGGCCTGCGCTGTGGAGCCGGCGGTTCCCTAAAGCTGCCGGCTTACGGACGACATTTCCCTGGATTAAAAAGGATGATTTCATTAGCATCCACGGGTGTCAGGTTTCGATCGAGGGATTAAATCCTACATCTTAGAGGCCAAGGCTATTCTCCAGCATCTCATTAATATCTAATGGCACAGAAAATATGATTTCAAAAGCTTGTCTTTCTGATTACTAAGAACGCTGACGCTCTGTTCTTTAAGACCGCAAATTGAGCTGTGCGCTGCTTCTTCTTCTGTGGTTTAGCCTCCATCCCCAAGGCTGCATCACTGGCAAAATCACGCTCAGAGACGGAGCGCAGCAATTCCTACGTTGCTGCGAGCAATGCAAGCAACTAAAAGCTCAGATCCCGCCATGACAAAGTCACGGCACATCTCGGTCCCCAGCGGGAGAGCCGGTGCTGCGGTGGCGAGGACAGCGAACATTAGAGCGCCGTCCCGTCTGCGCACGCCGGCCCAGGCCAGTCCCCACAGAGGCCGAGTGCCTTCTGTCAGTCAGAATGCCCCTCAGCATCCTCCCTCTCTGATGAGGTACGGACAATGGAGAACTAGGTGGGCGCGGGGGGAGACAGCCGACTTAATGAGCCAATTTCTCAGATAATAAGATTGGTGGATATGCTAATATTTCTACCTTAAGGAGATAATTATGATGTAGAAGATAGAATATTTTATCTTAAAGCGACAGTGCACTGGTCCCAAACAGATCTGGTGAAGGGTGTGCGGTGGTGATGGGGGGAGCGTGATGCTCAGTTTCCAGTGTTTGAGCTGTGGGACAGCAGAAAAACAATGCCAACAGAGCCTTGATGCGTTCAGCGTGCGCTGTGTTTTTTGGGCTGAGCCTTTGATCATCGTTGAGCATTTGACACAAGGAGGCGAGACAGGGGACTTCCAGCCTTCATAAATATTTATCTCATCACTGCAGGCAAAAGAAAAAATCACAGAAGAAAGGATAAGGAGATATCAATTGATCTTTATTGTTAATTGACCCAAAAGTATACTCTTAAACTGAACAACAAAAACATTGTTCGCCGCCTCTCTCTGCTCCCTCTCGCGTCTCAACTTCTGATCCAAACTTCCTCAACTTATATTTTCCTGTCCTCGGGCCCTTGCAATAGCTGGCTGGTAATTTTATTTTGGTGTTTAACTTTGTTATCGAACCCCCCACACACACACACACACACACACACACCACTCCTTTTCAATTCCCCAAATGGAACACGCTCTGCCACCTTGATGTGTATAACTAGAGGTTAAATGATAAAATGTGTTATTGAAATGTAGGCCTGCTGATTATGGCTGTAGTTCACGGCCCATTCCAAATAGCCGAGGGCATACAGAGAGAGAGAGACGGGGGCTTTGTGGGTTAACAGTTTAATAAAGCGGATGGAGGGGGGGGGATTGAATGCTGCTAGCCTAACTCTCTCCATGTCCTCGCTCTCCATGTCTCTGTCTCCCCTCTCTCTGTTTTACTGCTTTAATTAGGCCATAGCGAGCTCAATCATGTAATTAAGAACAAGTTAGCCATTAGCCCTGACCAGCCCAGATTACTCCCAGCAGCTGTTAAACTGCCGATGATTTAAAAAGGAAATATCACGAATCTGAGCAAAGATTTGAACAGTTTGTGATGATTCTGCAGATTTTTTCTTAATATCACCGATGTTTTGGGGTTTTACGACCAAGGTTGCTTAGCGTAGGAATAGAAATTTGAGTCTCCTGCATGTGCGTGTGAGACGCTACTATTCCTACTGTTGCAGCCTGCACATCTCATCAGGCACACGTGCACGCACCGCGGAGAGAGGCTCCTCGCTGACAGGTATCCCCTGGGTGTTTTGTTTGACAGAAACACTTTAATTTCTTTGTTGCTAAAAAAGTGCAAAGTCAGAGTGACAGCACACAAGCTTTGAATGGAACACACACACACACACACACACACACACAAATCTATCAGGCTGATGGATGCGAGCAGCTGCCTCATCTCCTCACTCAGAGCTGCTGTCTTGTGCCTCCCTTCTGCCGCCTAATAGAATTCATGGATATGTAAAGATTCTTGCATCCTATTATGTACAATAAACTGCTTGCTTTATCCATGGCAGCACCTGGTGAGTAGCTCTATCTGCCACACACGCTCCCTGCACATCAAATTTATTTAGTTATACCCCCATTGAAACCCACTCATGTAAGCTATCATGTCATACTCTGATATGAATAACTGCAGGCGGAAATGTAATTCATTCCGTATTCACGGCGCCGGCGTTCTTACCGGCCGGTATCAGTAAATTGTCAATTGTCGATGCTCTGCCGCGCAACATTACAATGCAAACAAGGCTAGTTTTCAAACACCTGATTTGAATAAGCTCAACAAGGAAACAGATCAGGCGGCGCCGCTTCAGTGCTCTTTGTATTGCTTGCAGGAGAGGTGGGGAAGGTGTGTGTGGGGGGGTACAGAGGGAGCAGACGGAGGAGGAGCAGGGTGATGCGGGGACGATAGCACCGGAGGAATGGCAGTTAATTTGAATATGGCACCTCAAGTCACAATGATCATTATCGTCACCAATTCAAGGAAATAAATGAGAAGAGGGGCTCCAAAAATAGTGTTCGGAGCCTTTTGTGTGAGGCAGGTAGAGCCCAGTGGGTGGGGGGGGGGCTTCGCTACCTCATTATCCAGGGCCAGGATGAGGGAATGGAAGGATCGGAAGAGAGGAATTGCATTAATGTGACCACAGAACACTCTTTTCATAAATCCCCCCCCCACATACACACACACACACGTACAAAACACACACTCTCTCCCCATCAGTCACTCTCTTCCTGTTTCTCGCTCACTTTGCGCCCTCTTTGATTCAAGTGCCAGCGGGAGATAATTTAGCCGTGCTGCTGTCCCCTGCCATGGAACCCCGATAGAGGGGGGGGGGGGGTGGCGTCCCCTCATTCTTCTCATCAACACCTCTTTCTCCACCTCAGCCGTCCCCCTGCTCTCCCTCCCCGCCGCCCCCACGCCCTGACCCATCTCTCCCCGTGTCCACTCTCTCCTGCAGCCTCCTGGTGCTCATCTCAGCGTGTCGGTGGGTTTTAGGAGACGTGCTGGTGAGTCATCCTGGCGCTGCTTTGATTCATGCCGCTCCAGGCTCTCATCGCCCCCCCCCCAGAGAAATTACCAGTCATTTTAATCGGACGCACGCTTCTAATTCATTACACAACCCCATCCTTACGTGCGCACACATCCACGCACTCAAAAAAACTCTCACTCAGACAGCTACCTCCAGTCACCTCAGCCTGCGGTGTCAAACGGCACTTAACATCCCTGTCAGTCACCCACCGTCAGAGGAGAACTGAAGGAGACAGCGAGGTGTGTGAGCGCATGCACGTGCACCCTGTCTAGATACTTCTAGATACTTTCCAACTTCTCTACCTTCCAGGGTTTCGTCCCCTCTCGGCACGATAAAGTGACACGACCATTTCCAGAGTTGATACTGCAACAACTTTGCTCGAGAATTTATGGACCGGCAGGGAGCTGGTGTGTGTCCATTTCTGGCTTTTACCATTCGGACATGATGATAACATTTCATATCCGTTTTGGGTTCAAGATTTGTGGCGATGGGAGCAACAGCTGCTGCAAAGATTCACCCTCGATACTGACTTTGATTTCTGATCATGTCAGTATCCCACTGTAGCAACAGGCTACAAGAGATAAAAACACTCTTTGATGCTGCTTTCCTGATTGCAGGTGCTAAACACACACACACACACACACACACATACATTGGTGTGTTGCTGTTACTGGGGGCCTGTAGGACCTCAGGACAGCATGAAGGCCAGACGGAGTGTTTGCCACAGGAAGGGGACTGACCGGGAGGGCTACAGGAGGGGGCCATGGTGCCAGACCTGAGCTGCTGGACAGGCTTCCCCAGGCTTTAATAGGCTCTTTACATGGAGGAGTTCACAGCGAGTCAGTCGTCTCTCCTCACTCTCTTTAGTTCTGTCCTCTCAGGAAGGTCCCATGATGGTCTGATGCTCAGGAATAATGGATATTTCATTTGGGCATTTTAACAACTTCTTTCCAGCCGTGAAGACGATTTGGGTTCCCGTACGTCGGAGGTGATCGCTGATATCGTTTCGTTTTGACGGGAGATGCAGCACTTAAGATAAAAAGGGAAACAAACATCTCTTCAAAGTTCCCTCCTGTCCACAAACCCTCCCTCCCTTCCTCAGCCGCCCCCTCCTCAACTTCATCCTCCTTTCCGAAAGACTCCTGAAAGCGAGTTAAGGTGTCGGGCTGACGGCGGGCTCTAGCGATTAAGCCTTTTCATTGGCTAATTAGCCCCTACAGCAGTCGCACGCAGGCGAGGCAAACAAGGACCATCTCAGCCAGCGATCAAAGACGCAGCCTGTCAGGAGGCTCAAACAGTCTGCGTACCTGTGGGACAGTCACACAGAGGTGCACGCACACTCACGCGCACGGCGGGACCTGTGGGACGTTCCCAGTCTCTCACACTTGTGCATCATACCTGTGGGAGAATCTCGTATTCCTGAGCTCAATTACACACACACACACACACACACACACAAACATTTCACACTTCATAGAGAATCTGACACAGACACACTGTCTAAACACTTAATCAGAAGGCTGTTTGTCATCCCACAGTGTCTCCTCGTGAGATTGTTTTCAAATGTGTATTCACACTTTGGGGCAGATTCAGCTTTAAAGGTAGATTTTTAGATCTGGTCTGATCACACACACACACACACACACACACACCAAAGGACTTCAAATTAAAAGAATATCAACTGCTCCACGTTGATGATGTGAGCAGAGAGAAAGTGCCGACAAAATAAGGGATGAAAGTGGCCTTCAAAGAGGACAAAATGTTGGACACAGAAGGAAATTAACCTTCAGACCAAAGGAAAAACTGTGTGTGTGTGTGTGTGTGTGTGTGCGCGTATGTGTGTGTGTGTGTGTGTGTGTGTGTGTGTGTGTGTGTGTGTGTGGGAGAGGGGGGGGGTCACCAGGAAATGGCTCAGTTAAACAAACAAAAGCCGGAATGGACAAACACACACAAAAAGCACAAATGTGGCACCATCAAACAGTCATGAAAAAGAGTCACTGAGGAATGAAGCCGTGAGCTGGCGACGCATGAAAGAGCAACGGATGACGATCAGGAAGCGTAAAGAGAAACAAGCAGCATTTCTCCGTTAAAAAGGGATCAACAACAGCAGATGGTCAACGCTGGCACCTTCTTTTCATTAAAATCGGAACGCTGCCTCTTGTTTAACCTTTGAGATTTGGCCTCTTATAGAACGGTTTAAAAATCCGTGCGTCCTTGAAAATAATACAAAATCATTTCAAAATCTGTTGACCTCGTTGTCAGTTGTCACTCAACGCTGAGGAGGGGCTTTCCTTCTGCCCGCAACCCACCACTAGAGGGCAGGTAAAAATGATCTCAAGACCATGTTTCAAATGTCTATTTAACATCACAAAATTAGGTGTTTTTTCATCAACGAATAATTATAAAAAATAAATAAATATCACATCCATTTCAGCAATATTTCCATTTTCTACTGTGCTACTAAAATAAAACGCTTCATCCAGAAAGTGCTAATAGCACAGTGCTGTTCCCAACAGCTGGGAAGTTCCTTAATTGCACCCTGCTTTTAAAATCATTTCAAATCATTTAACCCATTTTATTCTAACGAGGCTGTGTCAGGTGCTTGTCAGCTGATGGACACCATAAAGGAGCGCGCACGCCGGGCGCAGAAACCCCTGCACCGGTTCAGTACCTGGCCCACAGCGCTGCAGAGCAGTAATGGTCCTCGTTCCAAGAAAGAGAAAACCCAAGGTCACACTGTGCACTTCTTCCCCATCCGAAGACCACAGAGACTGACTGGGCGAGTGCATAATATCCTCACAGCTATTTTTACCCTCAAATTAAAATCTATGACATGTTGAAATGACTGCAGCGTGCAAGAGGGGTATTCAAAGCAGACACTAATGACGCTTATTAATGGCGTGAATGAAGCCTTGACAGGTCGTGTGTCATTCTGCAGGCAATGCTCCACTGGCATAATGGCTAATGTAAGTGGGGATAATTATATATATTATACCCTGTCTTATGGTATTTTGGCAGGAGTATGAGGAGCCGGGCCGTTAGGAGGGAGACTGAAAGCGCTTGCTCTTTTTGAGATGGAGACAGGAGGGCTGGGGTTTATGTGTGTGCACGCATGCATGAGAGAGCGCCGCGATGAACGGCGAGACAATAGCACCCAGCAGCGGCCGAACGAGAGGCCTGCACAAAGGAAAAGCATCGCTCACGGAATCTGGGTTCCACCGCCACGGTCGGAGCTTGGAGCGTCTCCGGGTGAGTCGATGTGCAGAATCTCAGAGAATAAACACCCACAACACGATGACGGATGTTGGGATTAGCTTGTCTGACGGTCAGTGGATATTTTGAAACCCCAGCAGTTAATACATGAAACCAAAAAGGGCCAAAACATAAGAAACTAACACGAACGCGTCCGTTTTTAGAGGTGATTTCATTTGGATCCAAGATGGCAGCTGTGGATGGATCACAAAGACGAGAGAAGATCTGATCCTGCTTCAGTTTAGTTTAGCTCAAATGAACGCAATCCCTGATAGCGTCTTTATTCCAGCTGTGGTCTGACCCACGAGGTGTGGGCGAGGCCGCGAACAGCTGCAAGGGACCCAGCGGGAGGTGAGGACGCAGTTGTCGTGGCGATGGGCGGGGGAGTCGCATGAGCAGCCCTCAGTAGATCCCTCCTCGCTGTGATGTTGGCGGGAGAGCGGCGGCTAATTGGAGGCCCGGCGGTAAAAAAAAAAGTGTTCATTAATGCTTGTGTCTCCGGGCCCCTCTGCTCAAACACCTTACCTCATTTATGTCGGTGTTTACCCACTTCCCCCAACATCTCCAAACCCGGAGCAGGACCTCGGAACCCAGCAAAGGTTCCACGGCGGAACGAACGACGGGGGGAACAGAGAAAAGCAGAGGAGGGGGAGAGAAAGAGAAAGGGTAACTTATGCTCAGTGGGAATTAACAAAGCACTTAGTAATTAAATCTAAATTGACATTCTGGTAATTAGCCTCTTGATTAGGAGCAATAACACAATTAGCCATCCAGTCTATGCTAATTGTTAATTAGTATAAGCAAAGTTATTGTGTGTGTGTGGCAGAGGGAGGCATGTAAAAGAACAAATGTTAATCTGTCTCTCTTTCAACAGCCGTGTCCCCCTTTCTTTCCTCTCGCCGCCTCTCTATTGAGCTAGCAGGCAGGTTCATTGCCTTTCGCTGCACTGAAACTGCATTCGCGGGCAGCCGGCGCTAATTAGCTAAAAGTCTTATCGAAGATATCATCAGAGAAGGGGTTGAGCCGCGCTGGCACGTCTCCGCGTCTTTCTACACCTTCGCCAAAATATTCCCGCTGCCGCCACAGTGTCACGCGGAGGTATTTGTTCTGAATAAAGATGTGATGTGGATTAAATACAATCATAAAAGGGGTAGAAGAAGCCACAGCGCTGGAGATGAATCTTAAGGAGATGTAATTCATCTAAAAGGTTTTAGTTTATGAGGTGGCGGAATAGAAGAGCTCATTAAAGGCATGAGAGGAGAGAGGACGCAGGAAAAACAGATGAATGGACAGTAAAGATGTTCCGTGAGGGGGAATTTACACTAGTTTCAGTTGTGGTAGATGGAGCAGAGCGCTAACGCTGAGGAAAGTCCTCCGCTTCGTCTGTTCACCTGTGATAAACCTGCGCGCCGCTAAGCTTCCATGACCTGGACCAATGACACAGGAGACCATGAGCACGTGTGTGTGGAGCACAGCTTCCAGGTCAGATGGCCGCTCCCATCCCAAATATTTGGCTGTTTTGGGAGCGGGAGCGGGAGAGGTGTCGGCGCGAGCGTGGCCGAGGCCGTCCTGTTGAGAGGAGACACTGCTCAAGGAGACGGAGGTGAAACACCACAGCTCGCATATCTGCTGCACGTTCACACCACAGATTCAGGTTCTCCCTGATTAAATGTGTCTGATTTTAATGCTTTTTTACTATTTTTTTAAGATGAAAAAAAAAAACTAGGCATCAAATGTAAAAAATAATTAGAATCCTAATTTCAGAAATATAATATGCCATAAGTCAGGGGCTGAGAATCCCCTCGGTGCTCTGTAAATTTATGATTTAAAAAGGAAATAAAACAACCTGAAGTGAAGGTCTGAATAGCAAAAAGCAGGAGGCGTTTTAAAAGAAAATTAATTTGCTCAGCATATTGAGTATTTTATTTTCTTCTCTCTTTTTTTTTGCTTTCTACAAGCAAGAATTTAAGGCATTTTGACACGATCTTCCACATTGTTTAAATATTTTGGTAACCTCTGACAAGGAAAATAAATTCATTAGAAATGTGCTTCCCCCGCTGGGCCGAAGCAACAGCTGCGAGTGAGCTGGAGGCAAAGCTTCAAAATAAGTGTCGTTGGGTAAAAATGCCGCTCAAAGTCTTCAAACTCCCCCGGGGGTATTGGTAACCTTGCCCCGCGACCTCTGGTGTCGCACCCCCCCCCCCATCCCACCCCTCTCCTCCTGATTGCTACTTAAAAGAAAACGGACCTGAATCTCAAAATTAGGCTTAAATGTAACACATGAGTAAATGTACTCAGTTACTCAGTTGGATATTTTAAACGCCCCCCCCCCCTCCCAAAAAAAGGTGTGTGTCATGAGCGCGCGTGTGCATGCACGTGTCATAAGGTCTGTTGCTGTGACTCCCACCGCGTCCCACCCACTGTGCCTCTAATTGGATTCTTATTACCAGTCCAGCCTTCCGTCTAAGGAATGATGGATTCATACCAAGCACAATTCCATTAATCATTCCTTATTCACAGTCCAGTCTGAGGAGAGGGCAGATTCATTTCTCGGCGCTCCACGCGGCCCCCGTCATGAATATTCATAAGAGGAAATTTGGGGTCAGGCCTAATAAGGGAGGTAATTTGTAATTTGCACCGTTCCTGTTTGGGTCTTGTTCAGCAGGTTAACCTATAGAACAGGCAGACACAGGTGAAACACACGTAAATGTATGAGGCAGAACCCGCCCGTGCGCATATTGTCTGTATATTTCAGAAGTTCTATAGGAGCCCGTTCAAATCAAAGGCAGAGTCAACGCTTAGATTTTCAACGCAAGTCTAAAAAAAAAAAAAAAGAGTGTATTCCACCGAGGACGGCTTCCAGGACCGCGAGCGGAGGAGCCCCCGCAGCAGTGGCAAAACAAAGAAAGGAAAATGGCCTTAATTTTTGCAAAATGGAGACTTCTTTATTTTCTGACCAAACAAGCCCTGAGACTGTTGGAACTCTTTGTGAGGAGCCTTTAAAAAAAATAAAATAAACCAGCTGCTTCAGGAGGAGAATAACACGCCGCTTTCACATCCCAGCATTTTAGCCCCCAAAAGCGTTTCGCTCCTGCTGAAATTATGCCCACCTGGCATCACTTAAAGTCACTTAATTAATAATTTATCAATACATTTTGAAGTGATTAAAATTCATGACCTGAAAGTGTTTTTAAAATAGCGGCCCGGCGCCCCGAGGGTGTCCAATCAGTGCTCTGTGTTCGTTAGATCAGGAAGGAATAATTAATTGTACCTGAATGTTTAGTGGGGTCATACAGTGGGGCAAGATGCCTACAGTTGTGTGTGTGTGTGTGTGTGTGTGTGTGTGTGAGAGAGAGAGAGAGAGAGAGAGAGAGGGAGAGCGAGCACCAGGCGTTTAGCCACCAGGTGTAACTCAGGTGTTTATCGGTTCTGTTTATACCCCACACGTGCACACGTGCACACGCCCACGCCTGCTCTCGCCGACCCCTTTCACAGCGTCACATGTTCCTCTGTCATCACCTTCTTGTCATGGGTGCCCTTCCTCTTTCGTCTCCATCATCACCCGCTACTGGAAAGGCTAACAGTCGATCAGTAGCAATGATTCAAATGAGCTGTAACACACACACACACACACACACACACACACACACACACACACACACACACACACAGGTTCACGGGGGAGGGAGGGTGATTGACAGCCAGGAGTCACTTGGGTCAGCTCAGAGCCATTCGCACATGTAAATGTTGGTATTGAGGTGAATTTTTATTTGCTACAGGCAGTTTTTCTACCTGCTGTATGTCAACATTTAGACAGTTGTTTTCCATTTTTCTTAAACCTGTTTACACTCACCTGCTGTAAACCCCCTGCTGGTAGGCTGCAGTAAAGAACAAAGGCCCAGCACCAGGCTTTGGTTTTAAATGTCAGTTATTTTAAGAGCAGCCTGTGATACAGTTGAGATAGTTTATGTCAGTTTACGTCAGTCTTGTCCAGATGTGACTGAAACATCCGGAGCTCCTATTGAGCAGGGGCTTATCGAGCAGACAGACGGGGGCATTTGTTTCCCTCAGTTGCTCGGTTCCAGGCTTGGATCAGTCTGACTGGCACAAACAACCCCGTGTGTCGTGATCTTTGCATGAATCTAAAGGTTATTATGATTCCAGCATCATTACCTTTTTCCACCCACCCAGCAGCATGTTCCTCTTTCTTACCTTTTCACATTTACGCAGCCAAACTGCTCCTAAAGCCTTTAAACCCCCAGTCCGGAGCTCTGAAGGGAGCAGTTTGGGGCAGAGGGGCAGCAGAGAAGCGCCTGAGCACAGGGAGACAAGTGCTACTGAAGGTCTAAATACAGAAAATGGTGTGTCTAACCGTGGAGGTGAGCAGACGGGTCTGTGTTCCTCCGTCCTCTCATGTTTAATACATCTCTCTCCGTTTCACCCCAAGGTTCAGAAGCCCAGGGCCCCAGAGACCAACATAGTCTTTTAAAGATATGTGCTCACTTAATCACTGAAGAAAAGGGCCCCCAGAGCTAGCCTAATATTATAATTAATTAATTCAACCAAAAAGGGGTATTAAATTTCCTCTCTCTCAGGGCATCAGCTGAATACATTGACCTTTGTGGAAATCGCCCTCTAATGCGAGTCAGGTTTTCATGCCGCTTGCGGACTAAACTTGTTTCTCTTTCTCTCCTCCCTTCTTTTGTTGCTCTTTGTTCCTGCAAGTTTGTGCAAAAAAAAAAAAAAGAAAGAAAGAAATAAAGAAAGAAAGCCTGAGAACGAATCACGGTTGGAGAGCACCGGGCTTTTTTTGTGTGTGCCTCCATTTTATGTCTGAATCTTTGCCGCGTGCCATTCCACAATCATGTGTGTGCGTGTGTGTGTGTGTGTGTGTGTGTGTGTGTGTGTGTGTGTGTGTGTGTGTGTGTGTGTGTGCGTGATCCCCAGTTTTATCTCCCTGCTGTAACACAGAAAAGAACAGAAACTTTTCTTATTACCGTAGAGAGCGGTGGAATAGCATGCAGCTAAGTCTCCGTCTATCTCTGGCTGTCTCTCAGCGGTGCAGCCGACTCCCCGGTGTACTCCGGGTCTTCAGTAACTCTGACTGAAGTTCAGAGGGGTTAGGCAGTATACTCAGGAGGAAGGGGGGGGAGACAAGAGGGAGAGAGGGAGGGGGGGTTAAGTAGGATTGGAACAGTGGCAGTTTTAAAACAGAACTTTAAATCTCCACCTACGAGCTGCAGGAGAGAGACGGAGGAGGACAATGGCGTCATGTGGTGTGCCGTTATCTTCAGGTCTCTGAAAGAAACGAGAGAACGGGAATAAAAAGGAGCTTGAAGAAGGGCATAAATGTGATAACAGCTGTAGGCTGTATAATCTACGCTGCTTTTCAGGGAGGTACGGAGGGGGGGTAAAAGTCAAATCTGTGTAACCTTCAGAGTTGGAGTTCAGGGAAACAGCTTCTCACTCCGCATCAGCAGCGAGTGGAAGAGGATTTGCAAGTTGGATGGATGAGCGGATGAGTGGATGAGTGGCTGGATTGACAGATAGAGGAACACAGAGTGCGAACAAACAGATCTCAGGAGCTTATAGGTGCGGATGAATCGTGCACCCGCAGACCATTAGTTTGCCAGTTATCTTCCTGGGTTTTTGGTTGCCAAGGGCGACGATACGTTCATCATCCGTGCTGCTGTTGGAGACAAATTTCAAATTCAGGAGGACGAAGAGTGAAACGAGGAGGTGATGCTGGATTCATTACTGTCACGGCTGCTCCGTCATCCTGCGGGAGGAAATGAGGGAGTGTTTAACCTTCAGAATGTGACAAATGTTGTGTCGGATATATTATTCATCCTGATAATGAAAGATGGGGCCCAGCCCACTAAACTGAGAGCGTACACACTCCATCTTTTATACAGCAGCCCAACAACAGTTTGCCCATCACCTCCCGGACGGTGATGGTGGCGTTTAGAGACAACACCGTGCTGGTTGTTCCGGCTGTTAAGTCTGTCGGCGACTGACACTCGTGTGAGTCCAAACAACAGATTCATTTTCCCAGTGAGCAAATGTCAGCGGGGCCCTGTCTTCTTCCTCAGCTCTGATGGCTGCCTGTGGACCACTATCTCCCCCTATCGGCCACCCACGGGAATACACTCCATGGCAGCCTCTGAATGGCTGTGAAAGGGCTTCAATTAAGAGCAAAATTGAATTTTATCAGCTAAAAAGGCAAGCTTAAATTAATTTGAATTCATCTCTCATGATAGTGAAAGAAAGTCTAAATTATAGTTTCCGCTAAATGTACTTTCATACACCTCTTTCAGAGGAAGTAAAAAGTCAAAGGCTCAAATATTTTATGACTTAAGCTAATCGCCGCAGGCCGTGGAGGGAAATCTCCATGCGGAAATCATTTCTCCTTTTCTGCAATCTGTGCAAAAGTTGGAAGGGAGCATAAAGAGCAGGACCGGAGTCCACTCCACCGCCGCCGCCGCCGCCGCCGCCGCTTCGCCTCCTTCGAGTCGTCCCTTCACCCCCACACACATGAAAAGACTGATACATCCATGCCTCCATTAATGGCAGTGACATTATTCATCTCTCCAGCCAATTTGAGCTCCTTTTCTTTCAGGAATAGAGGCATGAGGGGTTGAAGGGAGTCAGCGAAGAGTATTAAATATGTAGCGGAAGATGGACAATGGTGCAGGAGAATAAAGAGAGGCAGGGGAGAAGAAGGACAGGAGGCGGAATGCAAGTGAAGGCCGCGCCTGCATGAAGGCAGGTATATGAACCATGTGTACGTAAAATAAAGTTCTGGCTCTTAACAACAAGATGGTATCGTCATTAGAGGCGTTTGGCCTTTAAATCAGACCCGACATGAGTATGAATCCCTGCAAACGCTGTCAAAGGTGTCTCCGAGCGCCGCTCCCAGTATTTCTCTACATGGCGGTACGTGAGGTGAGTGACCGGGGCGGACCGGATCATAGAGCGGAGGGTGATTGATGGGATCTTAATGGAGAAGGATGGATCAATAAGTAATATCAGCAGGTTTTAATCTGAGGCAACACATTTAAACCTGGAGCAACTTCACAATGTCACCCATCGTCCATAAAAGTTTTCCGCACACCCCCTTGGACAAAAAAGACGTAAATCTATCAAAAAGTCGTCACTGTTTTATAGCTCCCACCTCCTCGAGCTCTTCTTTCCCTTCTTTCATCCCTCCTCCCTCACTCATCTCCATTTTGATGTCTGTCTATTAGCAGAAGGTGAGGCCTTTCTTGCTCTCACATCCAGGGGCTAAATTAGCTCAATCAGCCCCCTTTCACCTCTCTTCCATGGGCTTCAAGCTGAGTGACACACTGCCCCCCTGGGAGGGAGCCAGGGAAGCGGGGAGGGGTGGAGAGACTGATGAGGGGGGAGAAGAGGGAGGATAAAAAGAACGGTGAGTGGTTGGAGGACAGGTTGTGGTGTTTCTTCAGCCCATCTGTGGCAGAATTGGATTTTGTTGATTACACACTCCTCCATGGTTTGTCTACACTCAACAGGCCCATCAATCAGATCAGGTCAGGATAAACCCACCGCCTTAGAAAACACCCGCCACCATCACAACTAGTGCAAAAAGAAGGTCAATTAGATGAATGTATAGGTTGAGGGGCTGTCCTGAAACCTTCAGAGGCACAAATGTGAGGGGAAAAAAGGGGCCGTGATGATTGTTTCTCTGTTCCGGGGCTGAAATCTACATTCCTGCGCCAGCGTCTCTTAAACTGCCCCTTCCTGTTTGATTTGTCACAACCTTTTCCCCCCCTCACTCCCACTAAACAGCCACCCAAGTATCTGGGGAAGTGCAAGGCAGGCACTTCTGCGGCTCTAATAGCACCGGGTGCACGTCTGCTGTGGGGGAGATGGACGAAAAGGTGGCGATCGGAGTGAGCCATAAGATCTCCTCCTTGCAGCTCTACAGGGATTTATTAGACTGGGGAGTACATTAGCATCATAAAGACCCAGGAGAATGGGCCTGCGGATGGGCTGCAGACACCACCGCTACACTTTAACATGCTCTGTGGCATCAGTTAGTGTGTGCGTGCGCATGTGTGCGTCTTCTGGGCGCGGATGAGGAATAAGATTACTGCAATTTAACTTTAGAAAGGCTGTTAAATGGTTTATGGATCATCCTGCTGCAGCCATGGACTAATACATCAGGAGATGATGATGAAATGAGTTGCAGAGGAGATGATGGGAAAAAAGAGGAAAGTAGGTGAAAATTGAAGCCCATCAGCTCCGAATATATTCACTCTGCACCCGGAACACTGCATTTGTCAAACACTTGGTTCTTTTTTTGGTTCGATTTTTAAACACGTGCACAGGGTAGCTGTTTGCTGGGGCTGCGAGGATGTTTCACAAACACAAGAGACCAACGTGACCAAAACAACATATTAAGCATCACTCCCTAGTATCTATAAACGGGAAACTGATTTATTAAATTATTTTAAAGACGCTTCGTCCTTTCTGTCAGCTTTCACCTACAATATGGATCTCTGGTTCCCCCTATTGGTCACAGGCCACAACAGCACCTTAAATAATTATCTGCACATAAAGAACCAAAACACACTAAAATTCATTATGATTATGGGTTTTATATTCCCATCTGTTCGCTGTAGAGCATTTTCATAAAATTGCCATTTAGATCGGGCTGATTTCTCATGTTCAGTTTATTTCTCACATTGTGAAGGAACATCCCTTATTTTATCGTTTATCTCACATTAATATTAAAGCAACAAAATGTCAAATTTCCCCAGAATTCAGGGCCGTATCTTGTTTGACCTCAGAAATGTCTGGTGGCCTCTAACAATACATGCTGACAAAACAGTCACACATGTACACAAAAGAACACACACGAGGCTGGTTGGATTCTGGTAAAACATTTTATATTCTTAATAAAATCAAAACCACTTTTCCCTGTGTTTTGCTCATCGGAGCGCCCTCTAGTGGAAAGTCAGAGAGGCCCGTGTAGCTCTTTGGAGTGTCGGTTTGGGTGACAGTAAAATTCAAACTGTTCTCGATCGGAGAAAAAGGCACAACCGGCATGTGAAACCATGGAAACCAAATCTGTAAAGGAAGGATGCTAACTGTATCAGTCTGACCGGAACCACGGGTCAGTCAAAAGAAAGAAAATTTGGGATCACCTTTCGTCTACGTCCGGCTCGAAGGCTACAGAGAATTAAAAGAAAAATATAGTTTCAATCATATCAAAATGGCAGTAATAATATACATAATCCTCAAGTCTCTGGAACTTTATGGACAGCTCCCCACTCCAATCAGGCAGCCTTCATAGTGTGCTCAGTGAAAATAGCAAAGGGTCATTTCGGAATAAAACAGAATTTACAACAAAATGATACAAATAAAATACAGTTAAGTGGCTTAGTGGCATCTAACATTTTTTTCAAATATATCTAATTCCATCATTCTTTAATGTACAAAGTCAACACAATGATACAGTGTCCAGTGCTTTGGGAGAAATAAACAACTTTAATGCAAAAAAAAATAATAAAGAAATCATTGTTCTTTTACCTAACCTTTACTGATCATACGCTTTATCAAATCAAAGCCAAGCCACGTTCACTACAGCAGAAACACAACTGAGATCCACCTCAAAATGCCCAACCGTCACCATGACAACTCCCTTTATTTCGGGTGGCAGTTCGGCCGGTTTCTGCCGAGAAGTGGGAGAACAGCGTGGTTAGCGTGCTGATGCGAGGCTGTGCGTGCATTACGGAACTCTTCAGCATTCTGGGTGGCTGCCTGGTTCAAGTGTGAGTTTATTTCTGATTACAGCACTTCTGTTGTCCAACGGGAATAAATATCATCAGGAGGAAACCCTGTCAATACAGCTTCTCCCTCACTTCTCAAAGGCAACTGGTCAGAGCCAAATGACCAAGGAGAGAGAATCTATGTGCATAGAAGCAAAAACTATGTCTAAAACACACGTTTGATGGCCAGGAGTGAGCAAATGCATATAAACATTAGCAGCGCTAGTTAGCATTGACTGTTGCTTGGCTGGAGGATACTGCTAGTGTGTTGTGGGACAGTACCTGAGTATTTGGGACTAGACCCTACTTTCGGAGACTGTAAACCTGTTTCCTGGACTCTCTTCACCAGAATCTGTAATGGTGGAAATAAATAAGGTGACAGCAGAGCGTGTTTATGAGAAGACGGCAGTGACATTATTCAGTCTTCAGTGGTTAAATACCCACCCGGTGAGGTGTTTTTTTCTTACATTTGCACCTCCATCCAGCAAGCTAACATCGTCAGCAATCAAACTAGCTAAAGCTAAAGGCCAAAGCAAAGTGTGGAAAAGCAGGTATAGACACATCCCTGTTTGCAAAAATATACAAATGCATGCAGAACCATTTTGGTTTATCATTTACTGATTTTTTTTTTTTTTAAAAGAAAAAAAAACATCTCTCTAAAATGCAATCAGTTGTACTCAGACAAGTGATTTCAGTTAGCTGCTGCAGTAGTTTTGTCCCTTGTTCTGTCAGGGCTCAGAGCCATCTTTATGGAAACTAGGCTGAACGTTCCATAGGACTCATGACCCGGTAATCTCGGTTCACCCCCCATAAATGTCTGTTGAGCCAAGTTTTACAACGCTCACTTTATCTGGCTGATTTGTGTGCACAAACACCTTTTTGTTATTCTTCAGGGGGAGTTATTGTCTATATGTATATGACTGTTTAAAATGTGAGATCTGGTGTTTGCGGGGCCGATTCCTTTCTGAGGTATGTGCTGATGCGCACCCCCGCTGTCCCGAAGGCTGCCTGTACGTTTGTTTAACTGCTGGATCCCGTCTGCATGTGCCTGTGAGCCGTCTTCCTACAGTATGTCTCCGTCCTCTATGCTGAAGCTGGATCTGCGGCTGGAGTCGACGGAGGCTTCGGGGGACATCGCAGAGAGCAGCGGATCTCCCCCTATGGGGGACAGGGCCTCCATCATCAGGAAGCCCAGCTCGCCTCTCCTCGCTTGGACATCTAGTCCACCCAGGTCTCCTAGCCCGGTCATGCCATCGGAGAAGGCGGGTATTCCGTCAGAAAAGTCCAGCGCTGGGGCAAAGTCAAAGGGCTGGGAGCTGCCCACTGATGGGTACTGGATGGGTGCATGAGGCTGCATGTGTGAGGGGAGCAGAGACAGCTGCCTGGCCTGAGGCTGGGGGTGGCCCTCGTGGTGGAGGTGGTGCTGGAGGAAATGGTGCTGCTGGACCTGGGGGTGAGGCTGGTTCTGGGGTAAGTGCTGGGCCTGGTGGACCTGGGCCTGATGGTGAGCGAGATTCTCCTCCTCTTGCTTTATATAAGCAGGCATCAAGTCAGCCGCGCTGAGGACAGTGGGGGAGTTGCCAGGCAGGCCGTGCAGCCGAGCCTGCATCTCCAACTCCTGGGAAGAGGAGGAAACACCGGTCAGCACGTTGGCACAGGTTTCATTCTCCTCCAGGTGCGTCAGTGGTTACCTGAATACGTAGCATGAGCTGCTTGTTGGCCATCTCCATCTTTTTGAAGTTGTTCTCCACTTCTCTGGACCTCTGAATATCCTTCTGCATTTGTTTGATGTACTCCACAGACGCGCGCAGGATGGTGCCTTTGTTCCAGCGCACATCACTGAGGACACGGGGCAGGTTCCAGATCTGAACAGCTCTTTTTGATTCCAATCAGAATTAGAGCAATATATACTCACAGGTCATTGGTTTTGGGAATTATGGTGCCCAGTTCCTTTATACGATCGTTGATGTTAAACCTCCTCCTCCTTTCAACTATAAGACAAAGAAAACAATGAGGTTAAAGAAAGACTAAAGCTCAACCCCAGTGGGTTTAGGATTACACAAAAAAAGCATCAGACATGAGGCGCAGAGCCCCTTCAGAGCAGCAGGAGACAGCGTCCAAACAGAATACAATACCGGGTTGTAAAAGCGTCTAATTTTATAGGTTTTTCAGTTTTTTATGCACACACACAATGTCACAGCCAATTAAACGTATGTGCCAGAGCAGCAGAAATGACCAAGTTAACCATCCACCAACCAGCTGCACTGTGTCAGCTAAATCAGCACAAGGCTGCAAAGATTACGGTCCACTGTCCACTGTCTGAAAGTGCCTGTGCAGCATTGAGACGAAGCAGCAGCAGAGACGCACAAACGTAAAAACCTACTCAGGTTGTGGTTGTCTTTCTTCTGTCTCTCCTTGGCCAGAGCTCGGGCTTCTGCATCTTTGTAAAAACAAACGGCGATTAACTAAAGGCTGAACTGTCGCGATTTACAGGACAAGACGCCGTCGGGACGCTTCCACGGTTGCACCCAAACTGGTGGCGACGGGCACAAGTTCCGCACCTGAGATTTCCCGTTTGATGGTCAGGTTGGCAGGACAGGAGTTACTGGTCATGGCGATGGCTGGACCCTTCATCCCAGGGCCCGTGTACACATCCAAGTGACTGCTGGACAGGGGAAGCTGAGGGAAAAACACATTCTTCGATTAAATGTATCAGATATAATGACCTTAATGTGTCAGTTCAGGCTAAACCCAGGTCGACTTCAACCCAGATTAATTCAATCGACGCTCTCCTTAACATCCTCACGGACTTTCGTGAATCCAGTGTTCACATTTACAGCCCCGTAAAGAGCCGATAGCAGCAGACAATGCAATAACATCACACCTGAGAGCGGCCTGCCAAACACACAGCAATGATTAACTGCCATCGCATCTATCTTATCTCTCTTTATGGCTCCTCTCCTCCATTCTCCAGCTCCTGAACTCACACTTTGTGAAATACTCTCCTAAATCTTGCACTTTAGACGTTGCACAACAGCCGTGATTTAGGTCCGCACGGGCCCCTAAAGACATGATTTGCTTTTAATTGTACTGTAGTTTAAGTGCAATGGACTCATTACCGAGCGTGTCACACTTCCTGCAGTGAGGTCGAATGTGGCACTGTTAATGAGCCCTGAAAGATAAAGGAAGAGATACCTTATCTGCAGGCTACTGCATAAGCTGTGCAATCACACATTCACGCATATATAAACAGCAAAAAAACTGACCTCTGTGACCTCGTTCATTTTTTTAAAAAAAAATGTTTAAGGTGCAAATCTAAAATCTTCCAATTTTTCAGCAACAAATCTGTGGCTGCACTTGTTGAATGCTGTTGGAACCATTTGATGAAAGGCATAAAAAAAGGCCCAAAATCTCAGATTTGCACTCAATCTCCGTCACTACGAGGGACCGAATTCCAATTAAAGGCAGATTATAACGGCCCGCCAAGCTTTGGGGGTGCTGTGTTTCCACCAGTGACACAGAATTTCAACGTTCCAATCACATCCGAGTCCAGCAAGAATATACCGAACACAACTGAAGGGAGATTTAGAGTGGCTCAGCGTGTGCGTGCACGCGCACACACACACTCTCTCTGCAGAGCCGACCTGTTCATTTGTGCCTGGTATTCAATGGTTCTCCACCTAACTTTGAGATTCCATGAATTCCGTGGAATTTGCTACTTTAATCCACATCAGCATTATCAGGTGAGTTTAACTCCCTAATCCGCCGACTGGGAGAACCAGCCTTTACAATCCCTTTCAGTATTTTTTTTTGCCATAAACGCTCCTCAACGCGCAGCACAATCACGATATTGATCAGCACTTTGAATTTCTCCCAGTGTTCCAAACAGCGGCTAGTCTCAGGTTTGATCATCTAGCTGATCTAATCAATTACTGGGATGAAGTACACACAGTGATACACACAAAGACACACATTCGTGCAGACACACACACACACACACACACAATGATTAAACTAATCAACCACAGACGACATACAATCGCATGTGAACTGGTCGGTCAGGCACAGGAGGAGTGGAGCGAAACCTGCTCATACTCTTGATCATTATCTGTAGCATCCAGTTTAAGATCACTCACCACGCTTGGACGTCCAAAAACCTTTTAAACGTGCTCAGATAATAAACTGCAAGAACAACAACACCTTCAGCATCTTACCAACTGAATCTGGTCTCCTTCAACAACTTCCACAATTGCAAAAGTTTTGCTCATCTCCTTCATATCTAAAGTCTGGCTGGGCAGTGCTGCTGCTTCTTCTTCTTCTTGTTCTTCTTCTTCTCCTCTGTCAGCAGCACATGCGGTCTGCACACCCCGTCCACAGACTGACCTCAGGAGCACCAGCTCTGTCTTTCTTCTACCTCCGCTCCTCACCAAACAAGAGTGAACTTTCCCCTAACTGGACTTTCAGCCTGTTTTCCCCTTACACAAATTACACTCATCCCCCTCTCCCTCCTCCCCTCTTTTCCACCCCTCTCTCTTTCTCTCTCTCTCTCTCTCCAAAAGCCTTGTAAACAAGTTGAACTCTAACTACCAGTGGTTTAATAGTTAATTTCTGAGTTCTTCTGAATGATGAGTCTGTTTTAACTGACAGTTTCAAAATGCCCAGCCTTTTCTTGTGTGTGTGTGTGTGTGTGTGTGTGTGTGTTTTGTGTCTACATGGATAAAAAGCCAAACCGATGCACCAATCCCATTTTTCTAATGTGTTTGTATTTTAATGGGATGAGCAAATGCACATACATTTTACGTCCATAAAGAAAAAGCTGCTGACTCAGCAGCTCAGACACTGACAAGATATCAGCTGTTATAACTAATGGTGGATAATGTGTTTGTAAGATTGTTACTTACTATGTAAAAATACTAGTTGCTGCAGGTTAATCATCTATGCTTGCAACTATACCAACTGTAGGAGCTACTGAGTCTCCTGATGGAAGTGTGCTTAGATCCCTGCCAGGCAGAGTAGATGTGAGTAGACGCTGCTGCCAGAGCATCACTGGGGAAGGACGGCAACAAGCAACTTCAGCAGCAACCGAACCGAAGAGAGGTGAAAATATCACATTCTGCCCAGCGAACGTTTCGCTTTGATGAGATGGGAAGATTTAGTTCAACAGTTTAAAAATGGAATTTGCTCATCTTGATTGAGTAAAAGAGTGAAACCTGGAGGCGCACGGTTGCGTCAGTCAGGTTTTAGTTGAAACTTCTGCTAAATGGGGGAAATTCAGACGAAGAATCTGTCCGGGAAAACAAGCTCACGGGTGCATTAGATTCACTTACTGTGTTTGGCATCTGAACGGCATCAATGAATTCCTGAATGTCATAATTGGACTGCATGCTGATGATGTCATCAATGACCTCATCCATCTAAAACAAGAGAAGACAGGCATGTTTGAACGCACTGGACGTTTGACTTTAACATGCAACCCTCAATTAACCTATTTTGGCTGCAGTCGCACGTTTTTCCATGTAATTAAAGCACCTGAAAGGTGACGGTAGCGAGCCTCCCGACGAGCCTGCAAGTGCAGCTCTGAGAAAAATGAAAGGGCTTCTGTATCAGAGAGGGGGCGAGTTGTCGAATGGAGAGCCTGGTCAAAGTCTGCATGGTTCAAAGGGCACTACGCACTTTTCTTGCCACCGTTATTACTTTTGCAAGGTCGTAATGGATCATTTAAAATCCAATGAAAAACACTCAGTAACTGAATTTAACCACCCACTTACTGTGCACACAACACATGTACTTTTACAGCACTGATGAGTTTACAAATGCTTCCGAAGGGCAATTAAAACATTATGAGTCTTTCATAAAATGCAGTTATATTGTCATTTTGGGGGCAATATTAAGCCATAATTGTATGTAGGAATGTAATTAAGTCAGTGTTTTGTGGTTATTTGGTAAATTTTGTTTCTTTACATTGTAATTTGTTGGTCTATGTCCTTGCCTAAAAGTACCCTCACACACAGACCTCATTTTCATGGCTGGAGTTGATGTTGAGCATGGCCATTGGGCTGTTGGGGGCGCTGTTACCAGACATGAGCTGCTCAGTGCGCACGTGTGGGGAGTGTAGAGGCTGGGGGGCAGACGCCGAGCCCCCTGTAGTACCCATGTTGGCGGGAGGAGAGGGTGGCGCCAGCCCTGCAACTGCGTGGACGGCCTACGGAGACAAAGACAAGAGCCACAGAGAGAGGAGAGATAAACAGAAAGATGAGAAATGTATTGATTTAGGATCTGATAGATGGCTGCAGAGCACTAGAATGGTACCTGTTTGGTAGCGTGGGTGGTCGACAGGTATTCTTTCACCTGCTGCTTCATAGACTGGCGGATGTGGTAGTCTGTAGGATTCTCCAGGTGCGTCTGTACCTGTGTTAGGGACAGATTTACAATCCCAGTGCAAGAGACCCTTGAATGTCAAACTTTTCCCAAGAACACCTTATATATGTGCTTTAATTTACAATTTCTAGGATAAACAGGGTTAAAATTCTCCCAACTTTATTGTAATTCCTGCAAGAGAGAAAAGCCCACTAAATGCTGAGCGTTGCTTCCAGTGAAACACCCCAGTCCTGTTTGTCTTAGACTGCAGGATAACATCAGAACAAAGATAAACCTTTTCATGGGGATGCGTCATCAATGGTTGTCCTAATGGAGCAAATATTCAGCCAGAACCATGGGCTCCCCTCCTGTGAGGACTAATGAGGCTGAAATATCACAGTGCAGGCAGACACCGGTGAACCCTGAACACCTCAGCTGGAAAAGCCACTGACAGCTCTGAAACGCCAGCGGTCATGAGCACCGAGCAAGAGGTTCGGACACGTGGTAAACAGTCTACGCGGGTTGTTGAGATTTACCATTCGCCAGGAGGATATGAGCAAGCTAGAGGAGTGTTGCACAAACCCTGTCACACAAACACACCGGTTTAAAGATAAGGACAGGAATCTTAGGAATCAGGCAAAATGTCACTTATCAGCTCCTGTCTGACACACTACATTTGCATCATCCTGGGCTGTGCTATCACAGCAGGTCCGTCTCTCAACCTTCAGGCTGCTCAACCACATTTTTCTCCCCCGGGCTTTGCAAAGAACCGGAACCTTGAATTTCCTCCATTTGACAGCGCTGACATGACGCATTTTATTTGTTAAAAAGAGGTTTTTTATTTATTTCTCAGCGTTAAGTTGTCACTGACCTTTAGAACCTCGATGGGAACCTGCATATTTTGGTAATGCTGTGGTGCGGTGATGGCAGGGGTGGGGGCGGGGGGCCCAGCCATGCGCTGGTGCATGTACTGCAGCGCCGCATTTTGCTGCTGCTGCCGCTCACGCTGCTCCTCTTGCTGCAGCTTGTCACGCATCAGCTGGGGAAAACACAGTGGCGAGAGGTTTAACGCTTCATCCGCTCTCTTCCAGTGGGAAGGTGGCCAGTGCTGCGCTATACCTGCATACGCAGACCAATGCGTGAGGCCATGGCTGGGGGGCGAGGGGGCAGAGGAGGGCGAGCCGATGTCAATGCACCACAGTCCAGCCCGAGAGGTAGATGAAGCTGTGGGGGAAAAGAAGAAGAAATGAGAAAGAAATGAATCAATCAATGGGATTTACTGTCTTTGTATAGTTAAGAGAAATGAAATGTGGGATCTCCAGAACAATTCTCTTCCATTTCCATTCCATGTGAGTCACATGAGGGAAAAGGAAAGAGCAACACACGTTACCAGGAAGCCTGGGTAGAATCCAAAGGGAACCGCTGCACACATGCAAGAGTTGGTAGTTTCACTGACCTTTCTGAGGTCAGGTCATGTGTGGTCAACGTTTGCTCTGACCGGGAAGAGCACATGCACACGGTTACTAAAACCACATGACCAGGCCGTCGCGCTCCGTGTAAGTCCTCTACAATATATGTTATCTTTCACTTTCTTCATGTTTTCATAGCTCATGAAGTTAACAAGTATCGCAGGTCTCCTACCAAAGAAAGACGCAGGACCCGAATAAAACCCTTCTTTTTTAATGCTGACCTTTGCGAGGGTGGTTAAAGCAACCAGTAACTTCACAGCTTCCTCTCAAATTCTATGACATCCAGTAATGTGATGGACAATACTGTAAAAAAGCCGAGTTAGGCTGAGACTTCTCCAAGACAGCTTGTATGTATTGTTGTGAGCTGTTGCCACAGAAACGGTGACTTGTACTTCCCCCTATTTGTGTATAGCAAGGAGGTCTTGTGGGAGTCATATGGTTCTGTTGTTTTTGGGTGATCATGTGAGCACGAGAAGTATGGGGAACACCCAAAAACCCAGCAGTTTGTGGGGAGTCCCAGGCTGATAGTTCCCCTTCTGCAATGACTTGCGTTCATCCCCTGATGTTAAGCCTGAGCACGGCCGGGTCCGCTAAGGTGTAGCGAAATCCTACAAAGACCCGACTTTAACGTGCTGGAGGAGCGAAGCTGTGGCGGGTCGTCAACAGGCAGTTTCCCTGGTTCCTGATCAGAGACACTGTGTGTGATTATAAAGTGGGAACGAAACGGAGAGAAAAGAGAGAAAGAAAGAGAGAAAAGCTCATTGTACGTGAGGTACAATAAGAAAGGCAGCTCCAATTGAGGATTGAAACCGCCTGTTGTACGAAGTGTACATTTCAGCAACCGAGGGAGCACACACTGCTTGCTTTGTGCCCAAAGGATGGCCCACACGAAAAATACACACCAATGCGGCGACAAGCCGAAGCGCACACATTTCAACACAAAAATGCAGCATTGCTTCATTGTGGACAAACTGTGGACGCCAAAACAGCGGCTCCAACTGCCACAACTACCTACAGCTCTCTCACCTTCACAAAAACCACAAAAAACACCTCACATAGCTCCAAAATGGATGATGCTGGGGGCAAACTGTAAACGCAGACTGGTCTGGTGGAAAACGACAGCTGTGCAGTTCCAGCTGCTCCATCACTCACTGACAAACTCTGAATGCTGAAAAAGATGAAGGTGAAAAGCTGCACAGTGTATTTAGTCACCTGGGGGGGGGATGCTCTATGCACAGAGGGGGTCTGAAGAAAACCTTACGCCGACAGAGTATAATGCTGGCTGAATAAAATCCCTCAATAAAGATATTTCTCCGAAACATGAAGAAAAAAAATGGTGATTCTCTTTGCAGATTCATCATTTTGGAGGATTATTGTTGCGTAAGAGGGAAAATAACAACCAGTGTTTTGATGCCATTTCCTACAAACGCTTGGCAGATGTGTTAAAACTTGGTAGTCATCACTTTACTTTCATCAGAATCTTCTCTGTCCTCCTCGATAGACAGAACAGATGTCAACACAAACTGGTGAAAACACCAGTGACACCAGTACGGTTACAGTTAACCCAACAGATAAACAACCAAGATTCCAATTGCTTTTAAAAATCCATTTCGCTTTTGAAATCTGTAAGATAAAATCGCTTCAGAGTTTCCATAACATAATCCTACATCCCAGCACATGTAAAGACCTCCTTTAGTGCGCACGCGATCTGTCCCACACCACGTGCACGCATACTGTATCACTTCCTGCTCATATAGTGACACACCGCTGCCAGGCAGCATGATCCCCCATACGGACCTTCCCAATGCCTGGCATCCACTGAGCCACGCAGCCATCTGTGACGTGGCGCACGCACACAGCCACCATTGTGTGCGTCTGACGCTGTGATGTCACCGCTCCTTCGCTTCAAACACTGACAGCCAGTGGGAGGACGCAGGGGTTGGGGGTCAGCTCTCGATTTTACCACCGATTAGTCCCACACACACACGCCAACTTCACTCATATAACATGCACAGCTAAAATAGGTAAAATAATTCCTATTTACACTGTGCATGTGATGTTTGCAGGTATACGGTACATTAACTCATATATGAGGGGAGTGTGGGGACATGCTGTGTGTCCTCAGAGACATTTGTGGAGCGACCAGAAAGACAATTTACCGACAATTTTAACAACAGGTCCAGGTGGTAAAATAAAGAAATGAAAGGGATCCATCAATGTCATTAAATCGTGTTTTACGTCTGATAAAAAGGCACGAGAAGAGCACATAAACATACACAGCCTTTCTGCAGTGTGTAATCTGTCCGCCTGCTCTGATGTCTAAAATAAAACCCCTTTGCTTTCTGTTCTCCTTTTCAGAAACACCCGCTTCCTCCGAGTGATTAAGTGTTTCTTAGTTTTATGTGCGTGCCACTGGAGGCACGTGGAAATATGAGGGACCCACATACACGAAAGTCTGCGTGTCTTGCAGCTCTACGGCGTCAGCTGGCTGCCCAGGATATTTGACAACAGGCAAACAGATTATACGTGTTTGGTGTTGATTTACACTGTCATCTTCAAAATGTCATGCATTAATTTAATAGACATGCTCGCAGGCAGATACGATCTTTAACCTTTTGTACGTTGCTGTGGCAAATTCTCCAGATTACGCAGCCCAAAATAGAGATGGAGAGTTTCTCTACCAGGTTTGTAATATAATGAATTCTGTGAGCCTTTGATATTGTGTTAACTTTAAAGCAGTATTCCTAAAACTCATCGAGTGCAGACACTCGCCCAATACTGGTGGCAGCGTTATGTGACAGGGCTGGTATGGCAAGTATGGGGTCCTTACCCTTTTCCTCTTTGGTCCCTCTCACACACACACAAACAGCCGTATCCCTTGGTGACAAAACAGACCAGGAAAGGCGGACAGACAGCCTGACGGCTCACGTTCCAACACTCTGGCCTGCTTTTGCAATTTTAGATATTAAAAACTATAATAACACTCGCACTTGCATTAATTACTGAAGGTGTCAGGGCTTATGACACTGAATACAGGGTCGAGTAGCACCTCAGTCACTATTTATATCAACGCCGGCTGCTGTGTTTGGTAGATTCCACAGAAGACACACACACACACACACACACACACACAGACACACACACAAACACAAACATTGGCTGTTACCTGTTTGAGAGGGAAAAGGAGTTTGCGGTGGGTTTTGCTCTGTTTTTGACGGTGACTACATGTCTGGGTGATGGAGGATGCGCTGCAGATGGTAGACCAATGGGCACAGACGGAGGGGTGGAAAGGAACCAAGGAGAGAAAGACAGCAAAGAAAAGATGAGGTTACAACATGCACATAAATGACAGGTGGAGCGATTCGACGCCAGATTAAAACATGGGAATATGACATGGCAGGTAAAGCGGAGGCGGCGGGGCAGCTGAGAGGGGAAGCAGCAGGTGTGCAAAACACACTTTCCAGAGTGGAAAGAGGAGAGGACCGGGAAGTTACGAGGGACAGTTGCTTTTCCTGGAGAAAAGCCTTGCAGTTCCTGCTGTTTAAAGCAGTTTTTTGTTGTTTAAGCAGTATTTTGAAGAGAAAACTCCCGAATGATGACAATTATGCAACGTGCACTCGAGTGAAACATTCAAAAACATTTTGGCATGGCTGACAGCGCTTAAACATAATTACCATGGACAGACTCAAATTAAACCAGAATCATTTGCATTGATTCCAGTAATGCTTCTCAAAGTAAATAATACAACAAGAATTACTTTCAATGGGCAAAATGACAACCAAAGTGAGTGAATCACGACAGCTCATCAACATTGTGTGTAAATCACAACCGCTGTCACCAAACAGTCCATAAATAGCCTGATCAAGACCTTTCTCTCGAGGGAATCAGTCCTGCAGCTGCCTGTCTGTCCCACAGACAGATGAAACAGGAATAAGCTGCTATCAGAACAAACAGACTCCGTAATATCTAATCAACCACAGTGAGGCAAAGCAAGGACCAAAGAGCAACGTCATCGGTGTATTACTTCTTCTTTACTTCAATCAGTTTTTGCAACATAAACTCACAACTTCCTCTGTAGAAAAAACAAAACAAGGAGTTGTTTCTCATGTCGAAGCCTTTAAACAGTCTCATAACCTCGATTAATTAACTGACAATGCAAACAAAGTAGACCCTCATGCTCAAACATCATACTGTCCCTTATAATAGTTTAATTTACTCACACTTTAACAAAATACTGTATTGTTTTTATTTCTTGAACCTGCACAGAAGTCAGGAAAAGACTTTAAACCGCACTGTACAATCACTAACATGAAGCCGCTCTGGTATTTTGGTCACGCATCCTAAAACAACATCACACCATTGCTACACAAGCCTGTAATTAATGCAGTCATTTCTGTTTCTGAAAGGTCGCAACACAAACGGCACACATTTTGATTCCCATCCACGCTTCTTCTGCCACTGTAAATCTTCAGGAAACTCCTCCAGAAAGTGCTCCGCCACCTTTAACTACGTAGAGCTGGGCGCTGTGTTTGGACATGACCTGAATATGCAGTCTTACCAGCAGTTATTCCACAGACATTTTGCTCCCACAGCCAACAACGCTGCTCCTCCACGCTCCAGTAAGCTCCTGGCAGAGACTGGCTGGCTGGGCCTGATCAACTAGTGTGTTGATTTATCACTTCACTGGCCGGGATGCCACTCCTCCTTCAACCATAAGAGTGGGCTGAGTGACAGTCAGTGTTAGTCACCTTCCTCCCACTCTCCGAGTGGCGACTCAGCTTCCTATGTCTTGTACTCCTCCTCCGCCCACTCTCCCTCTCTTCCCTATTTATTTTCTTGAAAGCGGTAGTCGGGAGTAATAACACCAGCTTTATGTCCAGTGATCTCGTCTGTGTCACCGTCGTTTCCCCTCTATTACTCGGTCTGGGACTCCTCCTCTGGTCCGACACCCTCCTTAAATCACGGTGCAGCACATACGTGCAGCGTTTCACACAGATGACTAAGACACGGAAAATCGGGTTCCTTATTTGGGACTTTCTAAGATGTAGCTCAGTGATTCAGCATATTCATTTGTCTCATTTTCACCCTGCCATGCAACAAAGATGATTAAATGCCCACAATAATAGTAAAAATAATAGTAAAAATAACAACAACAATAACATCCTGGAGAATTCTATCACAATTTCTGATGATTTACGTGTCATTTTTTAAGTATTCTTAATACTTTTTGTGCATTTCAGATTTCCTTGTTTAATCTGAACAGCAGCAAATGGTTAAAATCAACTTAGAAATCACAAAGTTTGCACATACAACAAGGAGCAAGGAGCAACTCACAGAGCCTCCTAGCGGTGGGATGGTGCACAACACAACTATTTACATTTGGGAACATGCAGGTAAAAAAAAAAAAATACAGGTCCTAAATTATGTTAGATTTGATAACAACTAAAAAAATTTAATCCAACAGATTTTTTTGTGTGATTTTACTGTTCTTGAAGCAGAGACTCCTGCTAAGCTTATTTGTCCAACACAGCGTGAACAGATTTCTACGCCAGTGTCACATCCACATCTCCAACCTGTGCCCTTGATGAGACAGGTGGTCTCAAAGTGAGTCACAATTTCAATATTTGCATCTCTCATAACGGAGAATGCACTAAAGACCGACATGGTTCAGCAGAGCAGGACCAACCGCCATCCCTTGTTTGTATAGAAAGCTGTGACCAGAGTACAATCTCAAGTTCTCATAGTGCCTGCAGTGTATTTACTGGGGCTATTTTTGTCCAGGGTCAGGATCACTAGAGGCCCTCAGCGTATTGGCTGAGAAAGCCGCGTTCCTGTAAACTCTGGCCAATCGCGAAGCATATTTGTAGGAGGAGACACCACCTACCAGGAAAGCCTTGTATTTGTGACAATGGGCTACAGAGGAGGCGGTGGACACCAATGCATATGCATGCATGCGCATAAACACACCACCCAGAGGCCCCCAAGGCGAGACTCCTGAGTTTACGGCCTTGGTCACCATGGATACAAAGATGGTGCCAATAACCTGCAGCACAAGGTCACTACAGTAGTTCTTCCAAGGGCTTAAATGGACCCAACTATGCAAACCTGAGCCTATCTCTCTAATAAGTAGGACAAACAGATCTATCAGTGCACGAGCACACACACGCAGGTGGTGGTCGCAGCCTCCTGTTCTGGTTCACTGGTTTAATTTCTGGAACTGAGAAGGTCGGCGACTTTACATCAAGCGTGAACTAGAAGCAATCTCAATGAAACATAAATGCAGAATGTGGAAGGGATCTGTTGTTCAAAGTGCAAAACAGAGATTATTCCGCCGGTCGTGCTGAATTCGAACGTGGGTGAGAGTTTTACTGCACAGCTTTTCGCACAACGACCCAATAAATGATTGACATTTTCAGCCCGACAGGCAGGCTTGTTTTGCTTGAATAGGCAGGGTTGTTTCTAAAATAAAATCTGCCCTTTTTCAGTAGAAAAAGGAACAACAAAAAAAAAAAAGGTGTTAACTTAAATACACAACTGATTAACCTTTAGGCTGCAGCGTATCAAACATGCCTTGAACATAAATGTCTTAAAATACATTTGCAAGATGGGGGGAATCCTGCCCATCGCTCTCATTACAATGCAGTTGGGTGACTCTGAAGTAACAAATACAATCCAAGGGACAGGATTTGACCCTCCAAACCTCCACGATCCCTATCTAGACAGGCATCCGCGACACGCCAAGGGAGCGTACACAGAACAGATGCAGCTGTCTGTGAGCAGGTACCATGGGACACTCTACGAGTTCTGCGGTCCATGTTCTGACAGGTCTGGGATGTTTTACGAGAGAGAAACACACTTTCTTCTCGTCATTAGATGTATTTTCGTTTACCCGTGCAGGCAACTTAAAGGTTTCGACCACAGAGGATTCTCCACAGGTAAGAAACGGTTCATATCTGTCTTTCCAGCAACATTTTTAAAAAAGTTCCCTGAACTTTCTTGGTGCCAAACAAAAAAATAGAGCCGTGTGACATTTAAAGGTACGCTCAGCTGTGGCTTTTAATGGCGCAAAGGAGTGCAACAACTGATGCGCCGGCCAAACGTTGCTTTCAAAGACACTAAAAACATTAAAGAAAAAACATTAACTTTAGCTAATAAAGAGCTTTGGCTGTAGATGGCTAACAACGGAGCCGCCGCAGCATCACACTCCGTCTGCACGCCATGCTTACGGCCGAAGATCATTACTACTGTCTGTTAGACAAAAGAGGACATGAAACAGAGGAATGGAGAAATGATGAGGAAGTGGAGTCACACATTCAGCACATGCTCTAAAGCGTCCCGCCCGCACTCACCTCTGACAGATCATGGGTCGTGTTGTCACCGTGTACATCCCTAGATGTCATTCCTGTGGTCTTAAAAACCCCAGCAAACACATATAAGATCGACTCCTTTTGTGTCTCGTTCTATTGTTCGGGGAAATTCGGTCAGCTGAGAAAGACACGGCCTCTTGAGAGGAAATCCGTCCTTCTCGTGGAGGCACTGTCCATATGGCAAAGGGATGAAGATGTGTTTACACACAGCCGATGCTCTTTCACACTAGAGTACATCCATCCAGCCGCGTCAGTCTGATTGTGTGTCCACCGCTGCCTCTGTTTACCAGAAGAAAATTAACCTCATAGCCAACACTTACAAGCGGACACGAGTCCAATGAGGCTGAAATATGACACACACTTTTCCACACACACGGCAGCAGGCTGAATGTGGTAGGTGGATTAATATGTGTACTTTTGTGACAGGGTAGCATTTATGTGGAAAGAAGGGGGGGAAAAAAACAGCATTTTGAGAATGAAGATCTTCCTTCTCTTGTTGAGAGTCCGACCAGGCGCCGCCGCTGCCCCACATATGGGCTGCTTCTGACCTCTGACCTCTAGCAGCGACCTCACAGCTCAGTGTGTCAGCTAACCTCCAACCCTTCATATAGCATGTACTCCATAACCTCGCTGTCCACCCTGTGCGCGCACACACACATATGCACATTAGTACTTCTATCTTTGTGAGGACCTTGACATGCATTTCCCAAGCCCGTTACGTGACCTTAGCCGCCGCAGCTAAATGTCTGAGCCCGACCCGAACATTAACCTAAAACCAATTCTAGCTTTAACCTTCAAACTTACTCTTGACCTTTAAACAAGCCTTGTGCAAACCAGCTAAACTATCCCCACATCCCAAAACTGTCCTCACTGTGATAGTAAAACACAGATTCTGGTTTCAGACACAAACAAATGGGGTGAAGTGAAATGTTGCGTTGAAACGCTCGTCAGCACCACAACAACAGTGTTCGCTGTGCGTTTTGTGTCTTCACACACGTGAACGCAGGTTGATCTTCTTTAGAGCCTGTGTTTCTCCATCCCAGCTGACAAAGTGCTTTTACAGGGAGCCAATGAGGACATCAAATCAAACATACGGTAAAAAAAAGCTGATTAGTTGTTATTGTTTTCCTTCTATTGGGGGCTGCGTGCAGCTCCGTCCACTCTCTATGTCATAATCACACTGGAAAAACTGAGTGCCCCAATTTCTATTCCTGGCAACACATTTTATGAGCTGTCATCGGTTTTTCTTATGACACAACAAATTCAGCAGATGATGATTAATGCTGGGGTCTAAAAGGAGGGTTCCGAGTTCTGCATCAGGAATGGAAGCAGACCCGCCGAGACTTGGAGTTTCTCGGTGCTTCTGCTCCAAAGTTTGTCACCTTCTCTGGTGAATTAACCGCCAGAGCTCTGAGGCCTGTTGGGGAGGTAAGTGAACAGGATGTAATGGCAAACACTCCCTGATGTGATCTGTCCCGACACACACACTGCTAGGACCAACGTCAGCAAAGAGATTCCTGACTAGTTATGACGGGGATAAAGTAGATCCGATCTGGAACAACAGCACGGCGCCACTTACACCCAAATTAAGTTAGGAATCTTCGACTCTGGAGAAACACCCAGGCGTGGCTAAATAGTAAAATACGGCTAGTGGCAAGAAAACAACGTCGCCCATCAAATATGTAATTATTCTAATAATAAACGCACATCAGGTAAGCAAAGCTGGAACTTCAGCGGGGACAAAAGCAGTTCCTGTTGCAATACTTGTGTGTTTGCACCATGCAGGTCTTCAAGCAAAGCACTCGAATAAGCAACAGCTTATACATAGAATCATACCCCGAGGCTGAGGTGGTGTTACTGATATGGGCCGGGCTGCTGCTTATAAAGGGCATGAGGGGTAACTCTTACACACACTGATTAGTGTCCTCGTTTAACAGCTTTATGACTTCATGCAACTATATATTAGCTCCTCACAACTCTGAAATGAAACCAGCCTAATTATCATACTACGGTAAAATCTGTACTCATATGACACAAGTTGGGTTTTTTTGTCCGCCCCGATTTTCATTCTCAACTAATTTAAAAGGTAATGTCATTCTCAACTAATTTAAAAGGTTGTTCCTAAACGTTTTAGTTTGTGCGTAAAACGTTTAGAGATAAACGCGTGTGCCGTATTCTCCACGCAGATGACACATACTCGACTAAATGCGCCAACACAGGGCAGTGATTTAACAGTTGCGTTCCCAAATTATCCAATCAAAGAGGATAACTTGAACAAAGACAAAGTAAGACTTTTTCTGCGCAGAGTACGCAGATAAAATAAACTGCCGGTAGTTCTGGGTGGGGGGGCAGTGGCTGCTGCAGAAGCTCAGTGGCGGTGGTGAAATATCACTTACCCTGTCTGAAGGTCAGTCCGAACGGGGTGGTCAAGTTCGGGCGAAAGTGCGCGCCCGCTTGGCGTGAGCGCTCAGCCCACCCGCAGCCACACGCAAGGGGGAAAAAAAGGGCGTTTAAAAGTTTGTCTTTAAAAACTAGAAAGGCTGTTCGGCTAATGGATCTTTCCACATGCAGCTGTCTCACTCTGGGGGTGAGTTTGTTTTCGTTTTGACCGTCGAGATGTTGACAACACTCGAAAGCGTCTGCAGTCACCTGTGCCACCACCAATCGCACGGCGGCGAAGGGGGTTGTGGGAAATGGAGTTTTTGATCAAACAACTGTTGACGTTTTTTTTAAGGCGATGACGCGAGGGTTTTTGACTGCGAATGAAGTATTTCTGAGGCTCTAACTTTAGCCAGGACGCGTTCCGGCCAACGCTGCGGTCATGGACCGCGGTCTGTGCGCGTTCGGTGCACGGTTACAGCGATCATTTGCGACAATTTTGCTCGTTTTTCACAGCAATCGTGTTTTACGCTCTGCTGACCAAAGTAAAACGTGTGTCTCTTGAAACTGTGCTTCAATTACTGCGCATTTAACCACCAGAGTTGCGTATTAGTTCGGTCTAATCGATCGGACTTTATATGGAGATGTTAATTCTACTTTTTAAAACTTCCTGTTGCTACATATCCGGTCGTGGCCTAATTTTAAAACACCTTTCTAATAACAAAGGACTACTTGTTCATTATTACAGCTTATCCGGAGTATGGAAAGCACTCGGACATTTACAGAGCTATGAAGGAGAGCCTAGAATAATCTAGTGAGTGAGCCAAGACATTTTAGATTTCAGTCTCGTCAGGCATGTTGTTTGCGACCACAAGGGGGCGACACAGCGCACATAGAATATACTGCAGATAAAGACTCGGATAAATATAAACTATATTAAATTTGCCTCAATATAAAACCGAGACGACCAACTAAGACACCACAACTTCATGTTTTCTGCAAATTTGCGCCATCTATGCGGTTGTCATTTTGCATGTATACATAATTTAAAAGAAAAGCATAAAACAATGCACCGATTTTGACTGTCTGATTAATGAGTCAATGGTGAACTTCCACCCCTCAATTATAATGAAACATGATAGGTTGATTCTATTCTCATTACACACTGGTGCAGCAGAATGGCAGAAAGAATAACACTCCCAATACTGGAATTCTCCACATGGAGGCAGGACATTTGAGGCGAAAACAGCAACAAAATGAGAAAGGGAAACATGTCCAATTCAGCAGATGACATTTGAGGTAAATTCTTATCTCTTTGGCTCCTTCCTACGTTTGTATTAATACTAACAGTGAAAAAAAGAAAACAATCGGTTGATTACAACAATGATTAACTAGTGAAATCAACAGCTACATGAGACGGTTGAGTCAGATTCCAAACGAACATGTATGCTGTCAAACAAAGACCTCTTTGAGAAACACTTCCACCATTGACAACTCTGATGAAGTAATATTTGTTTCAGTGTTCAGCCCTTCCAAATATTCCCACAAAGGCTGATGAAACAGAAGCGTGTGGATCCACTTGGCTGATGCGACTCTCCTGGTGATAACATGTCTGCTGAGTGATCCAGTCACACGTGCTAACGTTAACACTCTGCCATTGCTGTGCTTTTGAGGGCATGCTCACATTATTACATGCCAAGTCAAACCAGATGGAACCCCTTTTGATTCAAAATTTTATAAATTTCCCAGGAACCGACGGTCATGTGACTGGATCAGTTGAGAGAGATGAGCAAAAGTCCAAAGTGGAAGCGTTTTACACACGTGTAGCAGATTGATTTATATGGATCAACGATCAAACCAAAGTGAGGTCGTCCATCGTGGAAGATTCTGATCTACATGGAGCATCAGTCTTGTAAACGTATAGCTCAGTGCGATGGAATGGTTAGTTAAAGTTGGAGCTTACATCAAATGTCTACATCCCACATTGAATCCTATCCTGTCACCAAACAAAATCCAGAGTTTAGCAGAACACATTCACATTTCGGGCTGCTGACTGGGCTCTGAGGTTCTGTTTAATGGGAGCTGTGACCAGAGCTCCTATGCATAGGGCGAGTAGGGATACTGTGGATGCCACCATTCCATGATCCTCACACTCTGCACCGGATCCAGCAACACTTGGGTTCCGCCATGATCGGTTCTCTTCTTCCCTCGCTGGAGCGGCGAGTCCTGGAAGAGCAGACGAACCCGGTGGTGGCGCATGTCTGTGCTGACATTAATTGTGAACTAGAGGAAAACACAATAAAAGAGGCTGGATCAGACACACCTGCCACGGACAGGCCTCCCCTTTGGCTCTGGAGCAACAGCCCAGTGGCACCTTTCCAGACATATGATCAGACCAGCAAATGCTGCTCCTGTTTCAGGGTGGGCCTTCAACAGCCACGGTAGGAAGCACCAATGATATAACTGCAAAGTGGGCATGAAATGCATGAATAAAGCGACAGCAGCTGCTGCTCTTAAAGCTGGAAACATGGACAGCAATAGCGACAGGGTCAGGTGGACGTATGGGAAAGTGTAAACGCGTGAGAATGAGGTAGCTTTCTCTTGGGTGGTGTATTCTAAATAATCAGCTGCTGAAGAACTGAAACAAAACACTGATGTATGTTACGGTTGCACGTGTAGAAAATCAACTCCCCCCCCCAAACGGCCTTCTAATCCTGCGTTGAGCAGAAAGACTCACCAGGGTCAGTGTCATTCCCATGACGACCGGGGTGAAGATGAAATTGAGGGTGGTGACCTGAAGCACGTAGCAGTCAGTGTCTGGGTTTGCGTGGACGTCCTTATACTGTCGCGGCATGTGCAAAGATTTGGGACAACCATTCTTGTGTCCATCCTGGAGGACAAAAGGGGCAAAAATAAGCACAGCAGCAGTGAGACATCCGTCCTCCTCGGTGTCCTTTGCTTCGGGACAGCAGACATTTACCTGCTTTAGAAGCTTGAAGTTAAACTCCCAGAGTGCTTCTGGCCGAGTCCCCGACATCTTCCTGACCCAGAAGAGTAAACACTGCAACAGGAAGCAATGATGGGTTTTGTTTTTACAGCATTTAAGGCCTCACGTTCATCCCCAAAAGACTGTCCATGTTCATGGGCTCAGGAATAACCAGACCTCCTCCGAGCTACCTTTGAGTTGAGCAACGTCGTAGGGGTGGACTCTGGCAGCGCCGGGATTTTTGATACCCGCAGATTGAAGGGTTTATACAAATGGAACAGCGAGCGGATCACGCAGGCCCTCAGACAGCGCATCCGGGCGATGGGCCGGAGGTGACTCGGCAGCTCAACATCAACACTGTAGTGTCTGAGCGGAGGGGAGGGAAGCATTAATGTCTCATAGCAACAAAGCAAACACGCTCAGCCAGCACATGTCCTGTAGAATTCCCGGGGTTCCATGTCACAAACCCGATCAGCAAACAGCCTCGGGCCTGTGCCTCCACCAACAGTTCTCGTCCAGCAAGACGGTTTATGTTTGGATGAAGTTACAGAGTGAGGTAAAAGCAGCACGCGTCCATTCAGGATACAATAATGATCATTCCCTAACGGCTAATTAGAGGTCCTGTAATGATTAGCCGACCTTCTGTAAAGCCTGGTCCAAAAAACCGCTGTGCAGGTCGCTATCCAGGCATTCCTGCAGATTAGGGCAAACCGGCACACATCTTCAGGACGAATGTAGGAGGACAGCACCAACCAAATGTCCACGGGGTACTCCCTCCCATCACTGCTCTCGCTCTCTGTGGATACAGCGTTCGTAATTACAAGTAGTATAAGGAGGTGGTTCAGTTCTTGAACAGGGGGGGCAGAATACCTTTTCTTCTCTTGTTTTTCTTCTTGCGGCCGAGTCTGCTGTCGGTTTCGCAGTCTTCTTCATGATCCAGGTCATCGCTGCTGTCCAAAGCGTCTGCATTCACACTGGCTGCAGAGGACACCACCTCCTCCACCGCCCCCTGAGACGCTTCCAGGCCGCAGAGCAACTTTACTGTGGGAGGGGGACAAGTCGTTAATAAATGAGTCTGCAGAGGAAACGTTCCTTACCACGATGCACATTCACCTTCTTTTTCAACTGCGTTTGCAACGGCTTTTTTCATCCTCCCCGACTTGACAACGGCAGGGTCAGCATCAGCATAATCAGCAACTGTTACTGGGGAAGGGGAGGTAACATTAAAACTACTTCTACCGCGTCTGTAATGTTGCATTTATCCAAAAGTGGCTGTTATTGCTTCTTAAGGGGCCCAGCTGGGAGGACTGTTATCTGTCGTTACCTGATTCAGAACAAACGTCTCCGGGCCTAAATTTCAGCCGTTTTCGGTGTCCTTTCTTGGGCATGTTGTTATCAGCGATCTGGGAACGTCTAACACACTTGGGAATCCTGCCATGTCGCTATGGCAAGCGGTGGTAGTGCAAAAAAAAGAAAAAACAGAGAGAAATTGGAAATTGTTCCGCCAGGATCTTCAGCCATCATGGAATGACGTAATGGTGTCAACTCACGCGAGAGTATCGCGGGCTCGCCTTTTTTCTTGGTGTTTTGTCGCCACCTGCCGGTGAACTTTAAAATGTTTAATAAATAATAATTTTCATTAAATACATTATTAATCTATTTTAGCGATAACAGGTGGTACGCAGGGGTGTCCTGTGTTATACTTAATATATAGAAATATATAGTATGTTTCCATAGATGTTTAATCATCCTGAGTAAATTCAATCGAGTATTTGGTTGATTTGATCTGCTTGTTTTATGGTTGGGGCATATAATTAACCCCGAGGTTAAACGGTTCTGGAAAGAAACAAAGAAAGGGTTGGATTAAACTAAACAAACAATGCCACTGATGTCACGTTTCACCACTTTTCTCTCATTAAGAGATAACAGTGCACAAACCTCATATTCTCATAAAGTGACACTGTGGGAAGATAAGGGACCAGATTATACTATAATACAGCGTTACTAGTGGTAAATCTACAAGTAAATACCTGCTGTTGGAAGGAAAAATGAACAATATCAGTAACTACAGGCTATTCTGTTTCACTGTAATTTTAATCCACCTTAAGTGGGTGGAGGAAGGAGGGGAACTGTTTCCCTGGGGTCCCCTTCTTTATCTGTGCTTAGATGATGACGACACCTCTCGAGGGCACATCAATTACATCTGACCTACCAGACGCTTCGTCCCCCCCAGAGAGGTGTTTGTTTTGCAGCCCAGGTGGAGGTCCTCTCACTTGATCCACAGCCAGTTGTTGCTTCGCTCAGCAGTCTCTGACAGTGACTTGATTGCTTGCCGCAGTGTTTGTCCTCAGACTCCCACGTGTTTCAGTCGCCTGGTGGTTGAAGTGCCTGCAAAGCCTCTGCAGCCAAGTCCCACTGCGAAAACTTATGTTCTCCCGCCCTGTTGTGCTGCTTCTGCTGCACTGTCTGCTTATTCCATTTACATTTCATCCTTGGTCCAGGTCATTTTGGATTTTCCAGCCCTCAGACATGGACAGCTGGTCTCTTTTTACACTTGGGTTTACTGGGTTCCAGCCTGGGTGGATTGGGGCGACCAGACGCTGCATTTTCTCCTGAATTTTACAACTTTTAGTGGCAGGAGCTACAGGAGTTGTTGTCCAGGTGTTGAGACCAGGTGACAGGCTGGGTTTGCGAGCAGTGCAGATGTATAAGACCAAGACCTTTCGGACTGATACATCCTTTGCCTTTGGAAAGGGATTTCATTGTGTGCTCATAAAGTGACTTTTAGGCGAAATTTTTGCAGCATTACAAAACATTTACTTCAAAATTGATCAAATTAGCACACAAACTGCCCAGAGCAGAGACAGTGACTTGTAATAATGCAGAATATGTTGCTAAACTCTTAATTTAACCAGTAATAATAGAGAGGTACCTGACCCGTCCTGCAGGGCGCGCTGTGCGCTTTTTGGCTGGTGGCTCCAGGGCGCGCATCGCGTCTCCGGAGCGTTCCGATCATGAACGTGTTCGGTGGTGCTGATGTGAAAAGTTAATTACGTCTAACCAATCGCGGGTCAAATGCCTGTTAACTGTGAGAACAAGGTGTCGGTGCTGAAAGAGCTGCACAGACGAGCCTCCACCGAATTCCCATCCTTGTTTCTGAACCACGGAGCGGAAATTGATCCTTTTCCAGTCACAACTGCAGCTGAGGAGAGAGAGAGAGAGTGTGTGTGAGAGAGAGAGCGAGAGAGAGAGAGAGGGAGGCAGGGAGGGAGAGAGATGTGAGCCTTGTGGAGAGATGGAAGCGGAGAAGGCGGATGCAGATATGACTTATTCTCGCTGTTTCCCTCGCGAAAGCCGCAGATAAATCATCCCCCCCCCCCGCCCCCCGGACTTCCCCCTGTGTTGCCTTCCTCTCGTCAATGATTTCCGTCGTGCTCGCCGGCACCACCCCTGTGAACGTCGCTCGTCTCTGACCTGTCAATCATATCTCGCCGGGATTTTCTACATGTGCGTGCATGGCGCACCGGGCAGGGCTGATCGGCTCACGGAGTGACAAAAAAGCGCCGGTTAGTATGGACGGAAGGTCATCGATCAGCTCGGCATTGATTAAACTGTGATTAGGTAAGGATTTAAGCTGAAGGATGCACGAGAAATTGAATGCAAAGGGAATGATGCGCATATGACTGCATAGGCTGGCCGTTGCTACGGGGCGTTAATAGGCCATCTTCATGCATGTCTGATCAGCAGGCTTCTAAACCCCGCGTTCCCTCTCTGAATTAGCAGCGAAACTGTCCTATAGCGTTGCCCAGGCTGAGCTGGGAAGATGATGTGCGAGGTGATGCCGACCATCAGCGAGGGAGACTCGGCCGGTCCTCCCAGAGGCGCCGGCGGAGTCCCGAACGGCTCGGACCAGGAGGCCAACTTCGAGCAGCTGATGGTCAACATGTTGGACGAGAGGGACAAGCTGCTGGAGTCCCTCAGGGAGACACAGGAGACCCTGATTCAGTCTCAGACCAAGCTGCAGGGGGCGCTCCACGAGAGGGACGTGCTCCAGCGGCAGATCAACGCTGCGCTGCCTCAGGTGAGGGGCGTCCATCCTCTGGAGGGGCTGTTACTGGGGTTAATGGCTCCTGGAGCTGGAGACCATGATTAGAGGGCCTAACTGGTAGGAAACTGTTGCTTATCATCTGGTGTGTGATAAATTCTTATGGAGAATCTTTAAATGGTAGGGGGGCACGTGTGAATATAGCTCTTCTATTCGTAATTGTTCTTTTCTTGCTATTATAGAGCCAACAGACAAGTTTAATGTTGACTGATAGAGTCACCCGTGTCCTCACGCAAGAATGTTGACTCCCATTGAGGAGAACAGGGCCCGTCTGTCATTATCTGGCCTCAGCACACCTCTGTGTGCAGGAGGCGCTAAGGCTACACTTAAGATGTGTCCGTGAGCGTTGGCTTGTTTGTTTGGAGACTGGAGAGCCGAACAAGGGCAGCTGCAGCCAGGCCATGACGACGATGAAGCCTCAGCAGGGGCTGTGTTACCCTCTGAACCTCTGGTGCAAATGTGTGACATGATGTCACAGCATGGCGTGCGCGTGTGGGTGTGTGACATAGGGAGGGGGGGGGGGGAGAGAGAGAGGGAAGCAAGCTGATGACATTCCCAGAGCAGACAGAGAGAAACATGGCTGCCGAGTGTACTTGGCCCTGGGCTGCTTGCTCCCACACATGCATGCGTGTCTCTCTGTTTGTAGGGTTTTATTTCTAGCCATTAAACAGGTATTAATTCCAGACCCTGCGTGGGCATCGTGGCACTGTGCACCTCATCTAATGGATACCTTGTGTTCTCTCCTAAAATGCACACAGTAGCCGTTTCCACTCCGGCCACAGAGCGGAGCGATGACGCAATCAACAGCACAGAAGTGGAGCAATAATGAGAATTTAGGGGGTAAAAAATCCATCAGAAGTGATTCGCTAATTTGTTCTGGGCCCGGTGGAAACACTGGGAGGTTTGGGGGAAACGGCATTATGTGGATTCTCTCAGGTTCCGGTGTGATGAATACACTGGAGCAGTGTCGACAGTGCCCCCGACCCGAACATCCTATATCTGTCAGCGCTAATTAGCCAGATTAGCAGCTGCACTCAACACGACTGTGGTGCGGCGCGTAAATGCCCTCAACAACATCTTCATATCACAGTTTCCCATTTGCAGCCTTTTTCTGTGCAGGGCGTCTGCTCTGCATATGTGCCGTGTGCTCCCGAGGCCAGAGTGTTCCGAAGGTGTAGGCTGATGAGGGAGCGTCAGTACATTAGAGGAGGCCTTTCCATGCCAAAAAAAAGCCCATCACTCTTCCCTTTCCATCTGTCTCTTAAGCATTCGTCCTCGCCTGCTTGTGTGTGTGTGTGTGTGCGTGCGTGTGTGTGTGTGTGTGTGTGTCTGTATTTTGTTGTCTTCTATAGGTTTCATTACACCATGGGACTGGTCTGACCCAGAACTGTCACATCCGTCTCTGCTCTACATCTTCACACACACACACACAGGCACACACACACACACACACACACACTCTAACAGAGAGATGGAGACTTGGATGGATATGTTCATTAACTACAGAGAATAGAGTTTCAGATTAACATGTCAGCCCATTACAGTGCAAAACGCTGCTATTCAACCCTCACAACTGTGGACAAATTAGCTTCTAAACACAGAGACCCATAAACACATGCTTGCTTACTCTCTCTCATGCACACACAAGCACATGATGTCAGTTCATCTTCTGCTGTGCAAAACTGTTCCGACACCGTCAAAGATAATGTGCATGAGGCAAGCATGTGTATATATAAGACCAGCCGTCATACGCTGGACCTGTGTAATCTATTACATTGTTCTGTTGTGACTCACTGGGCCACACTTAAAAGGTGTGTGTGTGTGTGTGTGTGTGTGTGTGTGTGTGTGTGTGTGCGTGCGTGCGTGTGTGTGTGTGTGTGTGTGTGAGTTGTTTGTGTTGTAATGTTTGGACACCTGTTTCAGTTGGACACAACACTGGCTATTTTTGCCAGCATGCACATGCATGCATCCACACGCACACACACACACACACACACCAATTCTCTCTTGTACCCACAATCACGTTCACCTGATTCATTCTTTCTGGATATTTACTTCTGTATCTTCATGTTTCTTGTTCCCTCTTTTCCTCATTCCTCCCCTGATTCCTCCTCCATTTTCATCACTATCACCGTTCTCCCTTTTTGTCTTTTGCTGTGTGTATAAAACTCATCAATAAACCAGTGGCCTGCTATTGTCCCTGGTCTGGCCCTGCAGCTGCCCAGACAACAGTCAAGCGGGAGGGAGGACACGTCTCTGCTTGACAGCGGTTATTTGGCAGCAGCATTTGGGGCTGGTTGTTATCCAAAGGTGACAGACTGAGTCGGAAGTTTATAGAAAAGGGATGCAAATATTAAAATATGTTGCCAGTATGGCAGAGCATTTAATAAACTGTACATTAGCGATACAGGTACAGGTCAAGTTAGCTCCGGTAACTGTTATGTGTGAGGTTTTTTAGCTGAATTTACATCAGTTAAACCACAACATGGTGTTGAGACCTTTGTTAAAAGCATCATATGGGCTTGATATCTGCATATATAATAATGCTTTTCATGATAATCAGATTGCAAGGATTTCATTTAGCCTCAACTTGTTGCTTCCAGAACCAGCAGCTGTTGTAAAAGCTAATATTTTTCAAAGATTATCGAAGAGGCAAGAAAGGAGAGCCGAGTAAAAATGAGGGCTGAAAAAGTGGTTTAATGGTGCATCTTGCTGCACATGGCTGATATTAATTATGTAAATGCATAACTACTAAGAGAATTACTGCTTATAAAGAGGCCTCCAATGATCACCTATCATAATTTAGGATGAATGCACAAAACAGACGTGTTTGATAGAGAGGGTGGGTCAGCTTGTCGACCTCACACTACTTGAAGTGAGGCCAGCATTAAGCCTCACATCCTCAGCCAGCTACTGCAGGTGTGTATTTGTGGCTACAGTACGAGCGAGAAGGAGTAAAATCCAGAGGGCCTCTGGCTGCAGCTACAGAAAGAACAACTTCAAGGACATCACTGCGCTGAGTTCAAAGGTGACCCGAGCGCATCATGATGCACACACATTCACAAAACAACACACACACACCAGAACACCCACGCACATGGCCCATGTTTTCTAAAATACAGGTGTTGTGTCCATGACACGGCCTTGTACGTTCACATGCCTGCATGCTGGCATGAGAGCAAACAGGACTGTAGATAGCTCGTGCACGGATGGCTGGAGCAGCTCTGTGCACAGTGATGGCAGAATGTTGAGCAGGGTGGGTAAAGCCAGGCGGATGATTAGCATATCTCATTGGTCTGCTGCTAATGTCCACATTCCTCTGCTGCCTGTTACGTAAGACCCCAAACAGTGGAATTTGGGTTGATGTGGTGCACGTGGAGCCTGAATGAGTGGCTGAATGTCACCGAGACCCCCTGCAAGAGGAGGGAGGGGCTGACAGAGACAGGCCGCCTTTATGGGGGGTTCATGCCTGAACAACGCTGGTGTTAAAGGGCGGTTTTGCTGCCTTGGTCTTGGATCTCAGACATCAGGACCATCAACGAGAACCCGAGACTGCGTTCTTTTTATATCCACTGCTCTGGTTCTCATGTGCAGCTGGAACTTACCTGCTTTGTCTGATGATGTCTGCTGATATCCAGTCATCCAGTCACATTCTTCGCTGCACTCGGGCCCTCGGTTCTATACCTGCTGGGTTCTTTCTTCGCTATTTTCCTCCCTCCTCTTGGTTCTGTTCTAACTCTGTTCACACCAATTATTACCTGGTACCTATTCTTAGACCCGCCACCTAGCAGCAAGCATAAAAGGACTTCCTGTTAGGGGATTCATTAAGACGTATGTGAGCTTCCCACTCGGCTCAAGATGTCACCCAGGCAGAGAGAATAACTCAGAGAACCCCAGCAGATGTGGGTCTGTTCCAGGCAGCTGACTGACATCACACCTTTGCTGCTGCTGCTGCTGCTGCTGCTGCTTCGTGACAGCTTTACGTCATCCGCCATCCTCCCGTCGTCCTCTCTGCAAACGGCACCTCCTCTTCCTCGATGTGTCTTACAGGCTCGACTCTAGCAGGGCCCGACGGCCCTGTGGTCGGAGTTTGTGGCAGTGTCAAAGCCCACGAGCTCCAACAGATTATTAGCGTGCGACGCTAGCTCCCCCGTGTTGCCGTGTCACACTGCAGCTTCATCGCTCCTTGTCTCAGTGGCGTCTATACCTCGCTCCCTCCTTCCCTCTGCCAGGGCCATCTGGCTCTCAGCAATAGGCGCATTTAGCTCAGCCAGGCGCCGATTTGTCCCCCTGGCTGCCGCAGAGACGAACAGAGAGCAAGCGGAGGAAGAGGAAGAGCGGAAAAAGGGGACAGATAAAGACAGTGAGACTTAGCAAACGGAGACGATGGAAAGAGTGAGTCAGAAAAAAAAGGCTGAATCAAGCATACCTGACAGGCCCCAGCAGCAAAGAGCATACTCTGCTAATGCCTTGCCTTTGGTTGGTAATAAGAACAGATAGATTGGAATTGCAAGAGCACCACAGGGAAGGAAGGAGTGATGGGAGGGAGGAAGGGGAGGACAGAAGGAGTAAGGAGGAGCATGAAGCTTGTTAGATGAAGATTCCCCAGCCAGCGGTGGAGCCCACACGCAGCCCTTCCATGTGTAGCTAGAATCTCATGCTTTCTCACGACGTTCCTTCAGCCAAGATAAGTCAACGATCCCAACCAGGAACACACAACCCTCTATTAAAGTCGCGCTCCTCTGTCTCCCGAGTGCCTGCACACACCTCCCACTCACAACAGCAGGGGTGAGATCTTCCTGACCCCAGTTTTTCCCAGCGAGAGACTTAATCAGCAGAAGCAGCGGCATGAGGCGCTAAGTCTCTGCCTGGGCCCATAAAGGGATTTAAGGAACTTCAAAATGCTTCATCTCTTCCATGAAATGCAGCCTGTCAGTGTCCCCGCTGCTGACTGTCAATAGCGTGCACAGAGAGAGAGGGAGAGAGGGATCTTTGTAGAAATGCACATCCTGGGAGGGCAGACACAAGTATTAATGTAATATCTAACAGGCTGCTGAACACCATTGTGTGTCTATCTGTTTGTTTGTTAGTTTTTTCAAATTTTGGACACTTATGTGTGCATCTGCGCAAATATTATGGTTTTTTTTTTTATACCTCTGCCCTTCCCTCTGACTAAGAAGGAAACATTTTTTTTAAAAGTCAAATGAATCAAAAACGACTAATCCTGCCATAAAGAAATATCAATTCCTTTTACTCACCAGTCATTGACAGAGGGAGCCATCCGATACTTACACGACTTCATTCATGGAACACTCAGTTCCATGAGGAAGGCTTGTTTTGTAGTGCCAATAATTGCATCACCTGTAGGAATATTGTGGCGTTGCACCAGGGTTGCATAATCAGGGCTGGTGTATTAGATTAAAGGACTGATGGAACCATTGAAAGTTGTGCTGTGACTGTAAGGGACACTTGGAATGACTGTAAGGCTGCATATTCCTGCTCGGTCTCTGGCTGCGGCGTTCCGCACCACCTACAACACAGCTCGCTTCTCATCTGCAGCCTGTTACTCGTTTTAAAGCCACTTCCATTCACAGATACGTGGGCTGGTGCAGACGCTCCGGCGTGTGTGTGTGTGTGTGTGTGTGTGCAGTTTCCAGCAGGGATTCGCAAAAGCTTTGGCGAAATTGTTCCTCTTGCTAACAGCGCCGGTTGAATTCTGTGTCAACATTTTCCTCTCCCTCCTCTTCTGCGCTGACATGTCAGACGGATGGATGCCGGCTTTAAGCCGCGCACTCTTTTATTTAGCTCTTGTTCTCTCTGATACATCTCTAATCTCTGCAACTTGACTCCCAGCATCTCTCTGGGAGCCCAATATGGAAGCACACATCGGCTTTTTTTTTTTTTGGGTGGGGGGGGGGGATTTCTGGTCCCTGGGCTTGTTCGACGGCGGCAAAAAATGTTCTTTGAGTGTGGGGGTTGTTATCAGATGACACCAAGTGGAAGAATATGTGTGTTTCTGTCCTTGAGCGACTGCATGTGTGCATTCAATTGACCTAAATCCGCTCATTAAACATGGAGGTCTGGTGAGTCTTCACATTCTAGCTGCCGAACGCTCGCCACACGTCTCATTATGGCACTGATTCAATAAAAACCTTTGTGATTGCGTAATTAATAGCCTGAGCTGCTCTGTATATTGTAATTATATGAATAACTGGCATGCGCTCTCGCTCATTGTCATCTCAGCACGCTGTGGCGTCCGTTGATGATAAAGGTCAGTAAGCATTGTTGCGTCCAAGTAGAATAATGGGCGGGGCTGTGACATCCAGGCGAGGGCCAGTATGAGAGGAGCATCTTTCATACTTAGCTGTCTCCCTCCTTCTTGCCGCCAGTTGTCATTTATTAACGCTGCTGCCAGCTCTCAGGAGCCCAAAAATGATCCGATGGAACCGCAGACGCACGGAAACACGGGCTTGATGTCACAAATCCGTCCTTAAATGCTGTTCAGGCGTGTGTAAATACATTTTAGATACATGGGCAAATATTTGTTTGGCATTTGTATGCAAACCAGGCCACAGAGGGCGCACGGGTCAATGCAGCTGTCCTGCAGTCGTGAGAAGAGACAAATGAAATCGCCACGAGGTTGCCATGTCGACCTTGTTTCTATTGTCATTCCCCTCGAGAGAAGTTTCCTCTCATTTGACACTTTTCAACATTTTCTCTGGGGAAAGTTACCTGAGCTCAGGGTGTTTTTTCCTTCAGCGATGGGCCTGACCACCCCCCCACACACACACAGGCCAGACCCTGTGAGGGGTGGGGGGGGGGGGGGGGGTCTCCTGTTGGCCAATCAGAACGGTAGTTCACCTCCTCCAGGACATTCTAGTCGAAAATACGGATGACTGGAGCTGAAACGGGCAACAGGTTCCGTCTCTTATCAAAAAAGGCGGCGACAGAAGGTCTGGAGCTCCGATAATCTGCAGCAGCCAATTATGTTCAGCATTATTAGGTGTGCGACTGGGAATTCAGAGACACGCTCCCAGTTTACCACTGGGAGTGATTGTTGTGCTTCTCCTGAAAGGACGGAGGACCTCCCAGGCAGGGAAGGCTCTGATTTTCCTGAATTTTCCTCGGCTTTATTGTCAGGTCACTGAATGAAAACATTAGAAGGACAGATTTCTGCGTTCCAGTGAGCGTCGCTGGCGAGTGAACTGAATATTTATCGATGTTTGGAGCCGCGGAGGAACTGATAACACGTTTTTTTATTGTCCACAAGGGAGCTAAATCCCAGCATTGAACTGCTGGTGTTTACTTGCTCTGGTAGCTGCTGCAGCGCTGGAGCCCTCAGTATGAGCACGATGGATTCACTTAATAATCCCAGAATGGGATGAATTGACCAACAACTCCTCAGTGATGCACTTTGTGTCTTTCTTTCAGTTTTCCTGGTGAGGAAGGAAAGTGCAAATACTAGTTTAAATGAGATTGCGAGTGGGGGACAAGCCAAGAGGAGGGTCTGGGCCTGGCTTACATAAAGGTCATGAAGCTCCTCACCTTGCATCACAGAGGGCTATCGCTCTTCCTCCCATCCCCCCTCACTTCCACTGTCATCCTCAAATATTCCTCTCATCCTGTGCCTCTCCAGTTACAGTCACAACCCTTCGACATTGCCTTTCCTCTCCCAGCGTCTCACCGTCCCAGTGCTCCCATCACTACTGGCATGTCAGCATCTTATGTCAGCAACATCCTCTCCTCTCCTCTCCTCTCCTCTCCTCTCCTCTCCTCTCCTCTCCTCTCCTCTCCTCCTCTCCTCTCTTCCCCTCTCCTCCTCTCCTCTCCTCTCCTCTCCTCTCCTCTCCTCTCCTCTCCTCCTCTCCTCTCTTCCCTCTCCTCCTCTCCTCTCTTCCCCTCTCCTCTCCTCTCCTCTCCTCTCCTCCTCCTCTCCTCTCCTCTCCTCTCCTCTCCTCTCCTCTCCTCTCCTCTCCTCTCCTCTCCTCTCCTCTCCCCTCCTCTCCTCTCCTCTCCTCTCCTCTCCTCTCCTCTCCTCTCCTCTCCTCTCCGATGTGGCCTCAAAGCTCTGTGAAATCTTTTGGTTTGTTTTATTTTTTCCTATGGTTACAAATGACGTTCAGTTCCAGCAGTGTGTAGCTTTAGTCACCCACAAACACACACACGCATGTTGAAACACACACTGAAACATACCCCAGTGGAAAGAAATCCAGTTGGAGCATGACTAATGCTGACCCCATGGAATATTGGTCCATTCTTCCGGTGTTCCCTTCTCACCCCGAGGACTCGATGCATCCCGACCCACAGTCACCTGCACCCACAACGTCACTACACACTCAATGTAGAACACATCCTGCACACTCATATCTGGAGCCTCAGTGGCTGCACCCTGTTGTCGCTCATCCTGCGTGCACGTGTGCGTGTGTGCAGACTCAGGGTTTTCTGTCCCCCTTAGAGCCCTCAACTTCAGTCTCCATGGAAACAGGGGGAGGAAGAGGGAGGGAAAGATGTTGACTTTGTGACACCTTCTGTCCCACAGGACACCAAATGTCAGCAACTCCGCACATTTGTGCGCCTGTGCGACGTGTGCGTGCCTGTCACATGGACGGGGCTTTTGCGCGTGCGTGCGTGTGGGTGTGTGTGTGTGTGCGCGCCTGTGTGTTGGCTTGTGTCTTCATGGCTGCTTCTTATCGCCTGCCAATGCTGAGCGGCTCAGTGTGTTAGTGGGTCTGGCTCAAGGGTGATGCAGAGGAATCCCCCGTTCATCTGGACACAAGCATGAAAGCTGATGGAACGATTGTTCTTTTCTTTGTTGCCTCGTTTCTTTTTGTGCCAAACTGACTGATTGGACAACACGTAGAATCTAAATCTGCTGACCTCACTTGTACTCAGAAAGCCTTGATACTGAGCCTCAGTTTGTCTAAATTACCTTTATTTTCTGTAGTACTGTATTTAGTACAATTCCTAAACGAGTGTGTGTGTGTGTGTGTGTGTGTGTGTGTGCGTGTGTGTGTGTGTGTGAGTGACAGCTGAGCCTCCAGCTTAGGTTTGCAGTTGTGATCATCATCTGCAGGCTGGTGATGAAAAATGTGACACCAGAGCTCCCATTTAGCCCAACTTGCTGCATTTGTTGTGGAAAACCAAAATAAAAATATGCAATTACAGAGAACGAGGAATAAAAAAATGATCTGAAGTTAGCTAATGAGCAAGGAGTCTATCACAAATAACAGTAATTTGACTGACCAGGTGACACACGGCTGATGCGAAAAGTCAAAAAACAAAACAACAGAGACGTAGTTGAATTATTTTATTTTATATGGCGACCAAAGTGTATTTACCTGACAGAAGCAGCATTAAGAAGCAACATAGGAGCAAATAGTCAGCTATATAATATATTTTTATGGTTGCAAAAATAAGAAACACCTTCAGACTTGAACACAGGCAGAAATAGTGAAGTTTGAAGGTGCTGAATTCATTCAAACAGCAGTGAGCTCTGCTTCTCTACCACACCCCAGCGTTGCCATGGTTATCTGGCCTTAGCATTACAGCTCTCTATCCTCGTGTGTGTGTGTGTGTGTGTGTGTGTGTGTTGGTTTTAGGTGTGCTAGAATGACATCATACAGTAGCTGCTGTGAAGATCTACTGCAGGCACATGGCATCTACAATATTTATATACCCTCAGAACAGATGAGCTCACTCCCTCAATGTGACTGGCTTCACTTAACTCACTCACACACACGCACACACACACACACACACTTCGAAAGCAAAGAAGTGGCAGAAAAGTTACTCACGCAATCTGCACCACGCCCACTTGCATAAATATTTCCTCATCTCTCTTGTTTGGCTCAGTGGCCTCATTGGGTAGAAAGGCAGGAATGATTCTAACTGTGGCCCCGAAAAGCTTCGGGCTTTCTGTTATTTGTTAGATTATAGGGGAAAACTCATAAAGCCTGACACGTAAACCTATATTCTCCATGAGAATGAGGCTGAGGCAATAGCTTTCTGTCAGGGATTAGAGCGATGCGGAGCTAACGGGCCGCTGCTGGAATCACACACACATACGCACAACGTATGCACAAACAGTCACACACTAAACAACGCCGGACTTCAACCCCCCACCCCCCACCCTCCCATGGGATTTAAATCCTCATGTCCCAAAATATCAACAAATCATTTCTTGCTCAAGCAAAAACTGTGCATCATGTAACAGGAAAGTATGATTGATAGCTGCACGTGCCTGTGTGTGTGCGTGTGTGTGTGTGTGCGTGTGCGTGTGTGTGTGTGTGAGGGAAAGAGAGAGAGGAAGACTTCCTGCTGCAGGCTGATGACAGATGTGTATTATATTATACTGACCATTTTCATTGTGATCAACTTCTGTTCACTGTTAAATATCAGCACTGCATCATATCTGTCCGACTCACACACACACTCCTTTTGCACCGTCACACATCCAAAGGCTGTTCTAATGAATCTACACCAGCTGTAAAGGACTTGAGGCGTGGAGGAATGCATTGTGCACAACTGCTCTTAGCTCATTCGCAGGTTAAATAAATCACCTTAAAAGTAATTTACCAGGGTTCTTTATATGGGCCGGGCTTGCACCAGCAGCCTGGCAAGGACCGCTCCGCAATAATAAAGCACCATGACATCACAGATTTAAAGGTGGTGCATTGGAGTTGAGGAAACAAAAGAGTTTGGGATGTTTGAGGGGGCGTCCGGGACAACGTACAGTCAGATTGGGATATATTCTGTGGCTGCTGTGACCTTTATAGTCATGAATATATATATGTCAAATCTGGGCTTTAATCGATCACAACTGTATTAGAATTGAGCGCTGCGGCTGGCGGCGTGAACGCAGGCTGGCCCTCTCTTTCAGCTCGCACCTACAATTTATGTATATTTACAGATATCCTGCTCGTACCCAACATCCGCCCATGCCTCCGGATCAAATTCCAGGGTATCAAAAGGCCAGAAGACTGTGCTAGTAGATATCATCAAATATGTGGAGAGAGGAATATATATAAGATGGATTTATAAAAGATGATAAAAGGTATTCCCACTGATGTGAAGTCAGTTTTCTCTCAAGTTCTGCAAGTTTCTGAAGGAGGACAAAGGCCGCTAGAGGACAGAGCAGCGTGACGCCTCCCTCTCAGGCCCCATTAGAGGTGCCTGTTGTGCCTCTCAGTACAGTTCTAACAGTGGACCTACTATAGACACACACATGCACGCACACATGCACACAGACGCACCAGTGGGTGTACAGTTACATCCTGTCACTGTAGTTTGCACTCTGTGAAGGGCAAAATCAGCATTCCCGACCTCCATGAACACACACACACACACACACACACACACACACACCTTTGTGACTCATTACTCGGATGTTTTGGGCTGCAGGAGGGTTTGGGAAGAGCTGGAGGATTATGCTAGATACACCCTTGGAGCAGTTTATTTACCCAGAATATGAAGATTAATATTAATACGGCCCCGTTTGATGCATCTCTATGCTATACTTTCATCTGCAAAACAGAGCAGCTGGGATGGACTGAGAGTGTGTGTTTGTGGGGTCTCTGGAGAGGGTGTGTGTTCACATGTGTACTTTTCAGTGTGTGTGTGTCTGCGTGTATAATAGGGGTGCATATATTAATAGAGTCTGCCAGACATATTTTCCAAAGATGTCCTGGTTGCTTCATTTTAAAAATTCGATCATGCTAACGATACACCCTGTCCTTCGCTACGCAGATGAAATAATTTGGTCATGCTTCCTGGTTGCCCGGTCTCATTAGTAGATTTGAATGTTAAATCAGAACCTGTTGTTAAAGAGCAGTGACGCAAGCAGAAAACACACTGACGCCGCGGCTCTGAGGAGAGTTTGAGAGAAGAAACCAATGCAGCATGTCTCAAAATGAAAAATCAGCCAATATCGAGCTGGAGTTGAGGTAAAAATAAAAAAACAAACCCGTGCTTTTAGGACCTCCCTGATTGTATTTTAAAATCTGACAAGGAAGGATTGTTTTGGATTAGATTAGCCACATTTCATTGTAATGAAATTCTAAAATGATATGTTGACTCTTCTGTAAATGGGGACAGCAGAGAAAGCATCAGACACCAGTGACCTCAGCCTCAGCTCAGCTCCATGACGACATCATCAAACATGCTCCCCCCCCCCCGTCCTGGAGTTGAGCCAGAAAACTACCGGTACAGACAGCAGAGCCGAGCATGCAGCTCTGGAGTGTGAACAGAATTTGTGCTCCCTGCGTTTGTGGATTTGCATTTGGTGGAGGTGCCCCTTGTGTTATGCGATGTAAAATGGCTGCTCTCTGTCAAGAGAAGGTTAGGCAGAGATTAGTAACGCTTGGGAAAATTAGGCAAAAGAAGAGTGAAAATATGCTGCCTGCATCTGCTTGGTTTTGTCTCCATGAACAACAAAGCTCAGGTTTTCCACATCTGCTCCTCAGTCATATCAGATATCAAGATTTACTACCAGTAACTGAATTCTCAGCCAATTCTGTTCCTCCCTGTCTTTTGTGGGGACCTAAACATAAACAGTTAATTTTTATTGGAGAAGATCCTTTCTGTTTAGGCCAAATAATCAAAAACTTTGTGGGCAGTGTATTTACAAAGACACTGTATATATATTTGAGTTAGTACCTCAATCCACCAACAGGGGTCTCTGTCGCACCATTAACCAGCAATAATTTAATGGAAAAACTGTGGGCTTGTTTATGGGTCTAAGCAAGTAAATGTTTTTAGTGTAATGACTGCTGTGTCAAACTTCATAAAGTTGTAATTAACTGTTACTTTTTGGCCCCATTTGCCTCCTAACACATATATGTGCTTGATTGTGTATTTCTCGAGTCAATACTGCTTTAATATCAGCAGATAACAGTGTCAGGAAATGGGCAGCTAAAATTAAAACACACTCCAGCCATCGCAGGCTGTGTTTAGGAGTCCAAGTAAGTGCTGCTGTAGTATATTTAAGCTTTCGAACCATAAAACCAAATTATAATGAAAGCAGCATTGCCAATGTGATGATGAAATGAGACATATTGATCTTTTTACTGTTAAGTGTGTGCTGCAAGACCCATCTGAGATGGGAGGGAAGAGACAGGCCGCCGTTTAAAAATAGCAAGAATCAGCAGGCAAAGTGACAGGCTGGAGGAAAGTGGGTGAGCAGCAAGTTTTTATCGGGAGGAAATAGAGCGTTTAATTTCATGCTAATTCTTGGCATTAGTTCTAAATGTGGGTTAAAAAAAAATCTCAGCGAGCCTTAACTTTTACACGCCTCAGCATGCGTGTGCGTGTGTTCCTGTGTGTGCGAGCGATAAAGAGCAGGTGGCCTGAGCAGTCGGGTGTCTGAACATTGCCTTTGCCCTCCTGCATCAGCTGATTCTCCTCCTCCCTCCATCCTTTCATCTGCGTATCTTAGTCTGATCATAATCGCCAGTGTTTACCTCCCAAAAGCCGGCTCGCTCCCTCTTTTTTCCCTCTCCTCCCCTGTCCCTGCCCTCTCCCGTCCCAGCCGCAGAGGACAGAACGAGTGGCACAGAAATCTCATCCAGTCCTGCCGCCGCCGCCGCTCATAGGAATAGCCCTCTTCATCCCCCTCCTGTCTCTTGCTCTTTCTATGGGGGGATTGTTTGAGAGATTTGCTATGTTCAGCCTTCATCATGAACCAAACAGTGAAGATCCACCTTCAGAATGGGACCCACTTTAACACCTACATGTATCAGGTAGGGGCACTTTGTGACATGCAGCTCACTCACATAGTCTCTCTCTCTCTCGCTCTCTCTCTCTCTCGGTGGCCTATATTGATTTCAGAGCTGTCGACTTCCCACAAATGAGATGTGGCCTCATTTCCGTCTCACCTACCATCGCTCTCACCTGCATGACTAAATCACAATCTAAAGATTTGTTTATGCTTTGCAGAGATGCAGAACGCATTATTTGTTTGAAGGAGACACTTAGGAAGGCAGCGTATTTTGGAGCAGGAAGTAACATATAAGTCCATCATACAAGGGAGGTCCCCCCCCCCCGTCTATTTCTGTGGCTGTTCTTCATGCTTGGTTGGCCTTATGTTTATTTCTCCATCAGAGGCCGACGCTACTGATGCACGACAAAAAACTCTTTGTGTTTGTCCTTTCATCTGCAGAGGAAGTGCCTCCCCGCTTCCGTCTTATCCGCTGCGTGTTTCTCTCTGTGTTCTTTAAATGAAGAAAATGGCGGAGAAATGAACGGCCCCTGTTCCGTCAGCGGACCCTCGCATGAGGGCACAATGACAGCATTACGGGTGGAGCTGTTGCTCTGACAGTTGGAAGATAAATTGGTATGTCAGTGTTTGAGTTACTTTGGGAAGCGCAGTTGGTAAAGTGAGTTTTAAAGATTAAAGTCACAAACTTTTGAAGGAAATAAAAAGTCACTGCAGCCTGAGAGGTTGATGTATTGATATTGAACAGTTAAAGCCTTCAGCAGGTTCCAATTTCCATAACAGAACCCCCCTTTAAGTGTCTTTATGTGGAGAAGATATTTAGTATTCCTTTTAGACGTGTTTCCCCAGATTCCGCTGAAATCCCTTCAGGAGTTGTCAGAACAATCAGAGCTCCCCTGGCTGCTGGGTTCAGAATGAGTTTGAAGCTGGCAGAGCTTCACTCAGTCCTGGCGTCGCTCCTAATGTGCTTCATTTAGTCTGATCAGCTCATGACTCACGACGATTACGCCGGAGTCTATATTTGTACGTCTGTGATGAGACGTTCGCGCCTGTTTACTTTTTCTGGAGGAAAAGTTTTTTTCTGGGGTGTGTGCATGTGTGTGTGTGTGTGTGTGTGTGTGTGGGTGTGGAGAGCTGCAATCAACTGATGTGCCGTTGCGTAAAAGGGGGATAGATGCGCATCCGCCATGGAACGCGTATGCAAAGTTTGTGCGCTGCTCCTACATTTCAGTTTTTCTAATGAGTTGTTGCCATGGCAAAGGCTGCAGTGTGGAGGTGGGGGTGTCATGGCGACAGATTACTTAGTGAGGCAGACACCCAGGGAAGTGTTGTGCCGGTGTGTGTCACAGCTCCTCTCTCAGATGTTTGCCGCCTCCTCCTGGGTTACGCAGCATCTGAGTCCTCCTCTGGTTCCCTCAGCCTCCGTGTGACCACTCAAACATCTAGCCGCTTTTTTAAGGCCTCCAGACTTTTTTTAAACACTTAAACGTTTGCTGGCACCAGCTCAGTGTTCCCGTTCTCCAGGATGCAACACTCGGTCTGACTGTCTGCTGATGTGCAGCTGGGCTGCGTGCATCCACAGATTAGCATAAACGGTTTTGCATATCACACCCTGCGCTGCCAACAATGTGATGTAAAATAATTAAGCCGCTTGACCTTGTTGTTGAATCAAATTTGTTCTTCCCTTCATTCTGTATTTTACAGAGAGATTTAGGGTTGTGCGTTTGTCTTTACGGGATAATGAATTAATTGATGGTGAGTAAATTTTTATTGGGCTAATCTGAGTTTTTTTCCTTAGATCATCTGAGGGTCTGAGGGTGTAACTTGTTTTAGACCTACAAATGAAGTCATGTGATCACATATTTCACACAAAGAAAGCATAGTTTGTGATTGAGACATGGGAAACATCAGGTTATCGGGTGAGTAGAGTCTATTCAGAAGGTGGAGACAACATTCTCTTCTTGTGGAAAGGAATGCCTCTCCAGTCCTGGTGAATTCCGCCACACTGGGAATTTGAAAAGCAGCTTTTTGAGATGAAATTAGCTTTAGGTGAGTGTTGGAGCTTTGTTTCAGGACATAAACCTCAACCTTTTAATCTCCAAAAACTCTTTGTTTTATTCCGTGTGAGCTTCTGCAGTCCTGTTCTGGACCCGTACCTGAGAGAGTCTCCTTGACGACATTATGATCACACAATTTATTTTAGCAGCAAACCTGGAGAGCGGTTGTGATATATTCACATATTAAAATATGTAGCCAGGATGTCGGCACAGAGCGAATAAGGACAGAAATAAAACAGTCGGCAGCAACACACGAACACCAAACATAACCTGCTGAGTGACTCGGAAAGGGGGGCTACATATATAAGGAAGCCGTGTCTAGTTTCAGGGTGTTTTGTTGGTTTTTAAGTTCATCTTCGGCAGTTGAGACCCCTGAACGCACCACAGAAGCACGGCAGGATAAACACACTCTATTAATCTGACATATACTCTAATCTCATGTGCACGACAGTGTTCTTTTTGCTCTCCAATCTCTCACTCTTGCACATTCAACATCTCCCATTTTCCCTCCCCATCCTTTAATCCCAAACTGCTTAAGGAAACGAAGGGGAGAAATCCTTTTTTTGTCTGGGCTCAGCACACTTTGGTAACTCAGTCTGCGGTTGCAGGCGGACCCTCAGAACCTTCTCTCCCCTCCGTCTGATACCCTCCCTGGCACATGTCAAGGCTGTGCCCGCTCTGTATGGCTGAACAGACCTTTTTTTTTTGCTTTTGCATTGTTCCAGGAGGCCGGGCACAGACAGAGCATACGCGCGAGCAGCAGGAGCTGCCTCAGAGCATTATGGGAAATAAAACTGAAAAGTTTTCTTGTCTAGACAGTGATGTGTTATATTTTTATTCATGGATCTCCTCCGTTATATAATGCTCCCAGCATCATACCTTTATCTATTCTTAGCTACTCGGGAGTGCATGTTCTTGCATGTGTTGCATCCTCATCTGGAGTGTTAAAGCATTTTTTCCGGGGAGCAGCAAGGAACTGCTATAAGACGGCGGGATGAAGGGATGAGGGTCTGAAGTAGAGAGCCTGAGCGGTGGCCTGTTGAGCCTTATTTTTTGCCACGATTGAAAGAGGCAGTGAGCTCTAACATCTGTTGGCGGATTTTGGGCTGAGCTTCTGTCTGTCGGTGCGCCTCTGTGGAATAAAGGAGAGCAAAAATGAACAGGCTGACCCATTTTCCACCTTTTCCTCCCTGCCTCCTTCCCTCTCTCCATTCCTCTCCCTCCTCGCTCTGCTCTTTTGCTTGCAGCGCGACATGCATTGTTAATAGAAATCAAGATCAGTCGGAGGCGGTTTGTGTTGGTCTCTCAGGTGTGAGGCTGAATGTCTGAGGCCTGAATTCATGATGAAGTTGACCCATATTTCACTCGGTTTTTATCTGAGGGAACCTTATCAATCATCTATGCCCCCCCCCCCCATCCATCATCAGTAATACAGCTATTTACTTTACAATTTCCTAATGTACATCATAATAAACTCTGCCTCCACTGTTTCAGCTCTCCAGGGAACACTGACATCAGCATTTGCAACATGTTGTTTCACGTTCAGCTGTTTGCTTTACCTTAAAACCCTTCAGCCGAACCCCCACGGAGGGATGAAGCCCTGAATGATGGCCGGATGTTCTGGCTTCATCAGAAAACCACTGTGGTCTTCAGGCCACCGGCGACCGCACCGCTGCAAACGACTGCAAACGACCGTAAAGCGCCGCGAGTGCTTTTAAAAGCTCGGGGCCAAGTGCTTAGGAGCTGTCGACACCGAGGAGCGTAAAGAAGGAGCTGCAGTAAATCAAGCGGCTCGCTTGTCCCACAGATACGTTTTCAATTGAAGCGATCAATAATCAGTTCTCAGTGAAATAAAGACTCCCTCTTCTGTCGGTTGATTTGTGCGTACGCAGGAACAAATACGTCACCTGTACGTGCTGTTTATGTCCGTCTCTCTTCATTGATCAGGGATGTTTGCTCCGCTGTCCCGGCGAGACACTGACTGGTGTTTTTGGGTGTGCGCGGCACAACATGTTGTGTTGCCCCAGTGGTTCAGCATTAACTTGTGTGCTGTGTGTGTGTGTGTTTGCGTTCAGGAGTTTGCCACTCTGACCAAGGAGCTGAACATATGTCGGGAGCAGCTGCTGGAGAAGGAGGAGGAAATATCTGAGCTGAAAGCTGAGAGGAACAACACCAGGGTGTGTGTGTGTGTGTGTGTGTGTGTGTGTGTGTGTGTGTGTGCGTGCCCGGGAGTGTGGTGGGGGTGCCTCTAATGAAACAACTATTTCTTTAATGCTTGAAATCTTATTTAGTGAAGGATGTATTCATAGATGATTATTGCTATATGTGTGTGCGTGTGCCTGTGTGTGTGTGTCTGTGTGTGTGTTTGTGTGTGTCCCAGCTGCTGTTGGAGCATCTGGAGTGCCTGGTGTCCCGTCACGAGCGCAGTTTGAGGATGACGGTGGTGAAACGACAGGCGCCCCCACCATCTGGGGTCTCCAGCGAGGTGGAGGTCCTCAAAGCGCTGAAGTCATTGTTCGAACATCACAAAGCTCTGGATGAAAAGGTGAATACGCACGTGCACGCATGCACAGACGCACACGAGTGCACACGCTTGCATCAGTGCAGCCTGTCGCACACGACACTCGTTGGTCCGAGTCGCCCGTTGTGGCAGATAAATTCAGGTTTGTGAATTGTTTCATCACTCGGTTCGCTTTCATTTAACATGACGAAGCAGCAGCGGAAAACTAGACACAGTTTTAACATGTGTGTGTGTGTGTGTGTGTGTGTGTGCGTGCATGTGCGTGTGTGCGTGCGTGTGTGTGCGTGTGTGTGTGTGTTCCTCTATGACAGGTCCGTGAAAGACTTCGTGTGGCTCTGGAGAGGGTGGCCACCCTGGAGGAGCAACTCGCCTCTACTACACAGGAGGTGTGTGTGTGTGTGTGTGACAGAGAGAGAGAGAAAAGGAGAGAGAGCGCACGTAGGAGAGAAAGAGAGATTAGAGAGGACAATATTGTTCACCCAGCGGAACACTCGAAGCATGTTATCTGATCAGACTGGAGGCTTAAACAGCTGTGGACCAACCAACCAGATGTTTCTGCCTCTCTGTTACTGCACACACACACACACACACACACGGTCATTGTAATTCAATCAAAAGAATTCCCCCAAAATAGAACTAAATTTAAAGCTTAATGACAGCTAATGTGTATTGTAGGGTTATGATCAGTTTAATGGGAGCAGCAGAGTCCCTCTCCTCTCCTCTGATCATGTTACTTAATTATTTTCAGTTATATAAATGTGTCTGAGCCACGATGGCTGTCTGAGAGCCAGACTTGTCATTCGGGAGTCTGTTTTTTGTTCGTGCTTCATTGAAGCAATGAAAAGAAAATGACAACTGTGCGAACGTGGCCATTGTTCCTTTCTGGTATCTTCCCTTATCTACATTTCAGCTGAACATGGTGAGACAAAGGAAAGACGGAGACTCGCTGGAGCGACTGGATGGATCCAAACCTACATGGAAGGTCTGTCTGGATGTGTGGCTGATTCTGTCTGCATGGCCCGTGTGTGTCGGTGTTTTTGACGGCACAAACGCCATCATTCTCATCGCCTAACAGTCATTCATTTGGCCAGATAACAGACCCAAAGATGCGACTATAAATGTGTATCTGTTGCACAGGTTTGGCTGGAACGTTTTTGACGCATCAAATGGGTCCGTGAATGCTCAGAAACTGTTTAATGCTGCATCATACATACAATCTCTCTCTTCGAGCCCTCCGTGATGGAGGCTGACCTGAAACAAACGCACGTTACGTAACCGCATCAGCGCCTCTCCACGAGGAGTAACAAACCCCCTCGTGATTAAACGGAAGCGTCAGCCTCCGACTGAAGGACTGACAGCAGCGCCGCTTTAGTTTAACGCGTTAAATCGATCACGTTTACAGCAGGAAACCAAACCAGGTGTACCTTAATAACCCCGCTGCACCGTCTCTGCACACAGAACCTCCTGGTGAGTTCAAGGAGTCGGTACGCTGGAACCCGTGAAGCATTTAGGCCCGGTTTCCCTCCCGAAGTTCATGGCATGTTTATGTTTTTGTGAGATATTCATGAGCTGGCATATTCAGAGGATGAGGAAGTGAGGGTGTGTGTGTGTGTGGGGGGGGGGGGGGGGGGTCCTGCTAACTTTGGTTGCCCACTGTGTTGCCTGTCTTTGTGTTTCCCAGAAGGTTCGTTTAATTAAGGTGCTGGAATTAAATGCACTTTGAGCTGAACACAAAAACATCAACATGGCGGCGCTCTTGTGCATAACGCTCAAAGTTTTTATCTGGGTCATCCAGCTTTATTAGCTCCGCAACACAGCATGCTGATTTCTGGGTGTCTCAATAAGTACGTATGGAAAAAAAACCCACGTGCATACGTTAGTAATTATGTGTTTAATTGGCAGAGATTGCCCAACGGCTCCATAGATGCCCACGACGACAGTGGCAGGGTGTCTGAGCTTCAGGAGATCCTGGATCGCACCAATAAGGAACTAAGCCAGAGCCGCGAGGCCTCGGCCACGCTGGGCGTCCGTATCGCCGAGCTAGAAGCCGAACTCACCAACGCACGCCGGGAGCTGAGCCGCAGTGAGGAGCTGTCAATCAAACAGCAGAGGGAACAGAGAGAGGTGAGGGGGACAGAGTCCCGTGACCTCCGCACCCATGATGTTACCCACATCCTGCCTCAGCATTAACACAACAGCTGAGCATGAAAATCCAGATGAACACAAGTTCATTAATGCTGATTTCTGAACATATGACAGCAGCAAACCTCTGAAGTTGGGAAACAGGGAGCCATTTTCCCTCATCATTCACCATAGGCCCCCCCTTTACATGCGAAAAGCTGTTCTCCTTCAAAACTGGACCTTTAAAGAGCTCTTGGAAACTGTCGGACCTACATAGAGGATAGAATTTGTGCCTCTGACTGATGTTATTTCTGTCTCTCTCTCAGAGGGAGGATCTGGAGGAGAGGATAACAACACTAGAGAAACGCTACCTGGCTGCTCAGCGGGAGACCACGCACATTCATGACCTCAACGACAAACTGGAGAACGAACTGGCCACCAAGGACTCGCTGCACCGGCAGGTAACATCCCACACTGATCACACAGGGCGGAGAAGGTCCCAGCATTCATAAATGATAAGATTTCAGCTTAAATTGTCATTTGGACATCAGGGACAACACAAAATGAACAATAGCTTGAATGTTTATCTCCATTAAACTGAGCTAATTCCAGTCATTAGGATTGTTGTGCAAAAAAGAAACCTAATCCAATGGCACAATGACCTACTCCACCACAAATTGGTTAATGAAGTCTAGTTAATAGTCAGTAAATAAAGACTTAATGAGCTAATCACTGTTTATAACCGTTCCCGGTGATTATTCTGCTGAGCTTGGGGTACGTTTTCATTCAAATGTGTTGTTAAGGGAGAAAAAAACTGCCACATCTGTCTTCATGCAAGGTGACTCTAGTCATTTTATGTTTCTTGCCCCAACATCCCTGGTCAAGCACATTAGTAAAAATTTGAATAATTAATGGGGATATTCAGAAGTACTTTGTGTCTATGCCTGTGCTCGCGCCCATGTGTGTGTGCGTGTGTGTGTGTGTGTGTGTGTTTGTGTGCGTGTGTGTGAGTCAGAGCGAGGAGAAGGTGCGTCAGCTGCAGGAGATGCTGGAGATGGCAGAGCAGAGGTTGGCACAGACCATGAGGAAGGCTGAGACGCTGCCAGAGGTGGAAGCTGAGTTGGCACAGAGGGTGGCTGCACTATCCAAGGCAACACACACACATCAACACACAAATTTAATCACAAATTAAATGTAACAAAGTTGTGAGCACTTATAAGTACGTGTCGCCTCCTGCAGGCTGAGGAGCGCCATGGCAACGTGGAAGAGCGGCTCAGACAGCTGGAGTCTCAACTGGAGGAGAAGAACCAGGAGCTGGGAAGGGTGGGTGCCTGTGTGTTTGTGCATGTGCACAGTCCCTGCTCTCTAGAGCCTCTTGACGTGTGTGTACGCGTGCAGCGATGTTTACCTCAGCTGAACACCTTCACTCTTGGCTCGGTGCTCCCTCGTACACACACTTACCGGTACATACACAAACATACAGGACAGATACAATAAACACACACACTGACGAGAAGAGCTCTTGATTTTCCTGGTGCATTGTTGCATGAATTTGAACCAGATTCACAGATCACGCTGCACCACAATCCCCTGCTCCCCCCGAACAACTGATTGGCTGCTATCTTTAGACTCTGAATAATTCACACAAGGGTAAATTCTCTCTATCTGTCTGCAATCTAGGGACTATATTTAGTCAGAGGAACACTTAGTGCAGATTTGTATTTCATATGTTAATTTCCCTTGCTGTTAAATGCATGTCAATGCATCTTACTGTGTAAAAAGAGAGTTAATCCTTTTTCATCAGCATGATAATGATGGTGGAATGATTAAGATTAAGTGCATGGGTTGATATTAAATGGGCTTGGGATATGTTATCTGTCCATGTTCTATATTAGATCTGAAGAAATGACACATGACCCCAAAGAAAACTTTAAATGCCAAAAACCTCTTCATCACCGGATCTTATAGAACCCCAATTAAATGACGCCGCATTATCTAAAAGCCAACTATTAGCTAAACGGCAACTATAGGACAGAGCACATAGGACAATCATTCGTACAGAAGACACTAGAAATGGTCTAAACCCGCAGCTGACGTCCTGTTAGCATCATAAGTATGTGACCAAAGCTTCCCCCTCTTTGCTCGTCAGGCTCGTCAGAGAGAGAAGATGAACGAAGAGCACAACAAGCGCTTGTCGGACACCGTCGATCGTCTGCTCACCGAATCCAACGAGAGGCTGCAGCTCCATCTGAAGGAGCGCATGGCTGCTCTGGAGGACAAGGTGAAACCGGCGCACGCATTTATCCAGCAGCAGCTCATGTTGCTGCTGCCTGTTTTGCATCACTGCATCACCTTTTGACACGTCTTCCTGGTTTTCATCTCTAGAACTGCCTTATCCAAGACCTGGAGAACTGTCAGAAACAGCTGGAAGAATTCCACCACACCCGGGTCAGTGAGACGTCAGTCAAATACACCCGCATCAGCTGTTTCTCAGGACACCTTATTGTGGATCTAAGGCTCAGTGAGAAGTGGGAAGCTGAGTATTATTGAAACACATCAACCTTTGTTCCCATTTGTCCTCCAGGAACGTCTGATCGGAGAAATTGATAAGTTGAGAAATGAGATTGACCATTTGAAGCGCCGCAGTGGAGTGTTTGGAGACGGAACCCACCCCCGGTACACCCTTCCTCATATCTCTGACTGGTGTCCACAGGCACGTATGAAGCAGCATGATGATTATTGATGAGGCACTGTTCTGCGTGTGTGACCTCAGGTCTCACCTGGGTAGCTCCAGCGACCTTCGCTTCTCTATGGTGGAGGGTCAAGACGGTCACTATAGCACCACGGTGATCAGGCGGGCGCAGAAAGGCAGACTGTCGGCGCTACGAGACGACCCGAACAAGGTGCCTCAGACTCTTCCGACAGGAAACAGCCTCTCAGACTCCCACAGGCGCACTCATACAGATAAAAAAAGCGGAGGTCAAATGTTGTCGCGATCACATACAGCTCACTACATGTGCTTGGTTAAGGTCACATCTGTTTTGCTGTTGGCTGATGGTCTCATACCTAACTTTCCATTCTTTACTAACCTCTCTGTCTCTTTCTCACCTGCCGCCATGGACATGCTGTTTAATGTAAGTTTCTTGTTCAGCCATGTCGTCTCATGACTGCCCACACGGCTGCCATGTTTGCCTTCTAAATGTCCGAGAGTAACCACGATAAATGAGCCTCACGGGCCTCAAGAACATTAATCTGTCATCAGAAATGAACTAACCCATGTTGTGGTGAACTCGTAGGTCGAGTAGATGAAGCCGTTAAAGCCTGTGTGATGTTAAAGCGCGCCTGTGTCTGTCACGCCCAGGTGTGCGCCGTGTTTGAGCAGGACTACCCGTCCCTGCGCGGGAGCGTGAGCCACCTCCTCGGCAGTGACATCGAGGCCGAGTCAGACATGGAGGACGACGTGAGCTCCACCCTCCTCTCACCCAGCGGTCAATCGGACGCTCAAACCCTGGCTCTGATGCTGCAGGAGCAGCTTGACGCCATCAACGAGGAGATAAGGTGCAGCTCCATGTTCCCTGCAGGCAAAATGGAGTTTGCACAAAAACAAGAAAGAAGAAGAATGATGAAATATTAGACAACAGTGCTGTTGTTTGTTGAGCAGAGGAGCCAGAAGCCCAGAAGTAAAACAAATAACATCTGCGCAATAAAGACAAAAAACAATTTAAGTACAGTATAAATAATTTCCACTGTTTATATTTTCCAAAATGATTCCTGAATGCCTTAGGGAAGTATTTTTACTGCTTTCTATAGTGTAAGATTGTAAATTTTGATTGTATTATAAATATGGGCGAGGCACAGACTGGGAGTTTCAGAATATTCACGTGTCAGGACTGTCCACCAGGTGGCGCTATATCAATGTTATCAATTGTGTTTTGAAGTGACTGAAGAAGCATCAGACGTAACCTGAGCTGTCTTGTGTGCAGGATGATCCAGGTGGAGAGAGAGTCAGCGGACCTCCGCTCAGATGAGATTGAGTCTCGCGTGAACAGCGGCAGCATGGACGGACTCAACGTGACCCTTCGACCCCGGGCCCTGCCCACCTCCGCAACTGCCCAGTCCCTGGCGTCATCCTGCTCACCACCCAACAGCGGCCACTCCACTCCGAAGCACCACTCTCGTAACGCCGGCCACCATCTGGGAATCATGACCCTGGTAGTACCCAAACACCGGCAGATACCGTTTCCTCAAAACTTTGGCGTGTAACTGCGATTTGCTTTGTTCGACAGCCGAGCGACTTGAGGAAGCATCGCAGGAAAGTGGCAGTGAGTTAGCAAGCAAAGTTGTTGTCTAATGTCGGCTTTTGCGAGCGATCTCACCAGTTTTTAATGTCTTATTGTCAGTCTCCTGTGGAAATGGACAAAGCTACCATCAAGTGTGAGACGTCGCCTCCATCGTCTCCCCGCAGTTTACACCTAGAAACCAACTTTGCCCAGTTCACAGGCAGCCTGGAGGATGGACGAGGGTACACACAATCAAACACACATGCACCTTCCATACTTGTTGTAGAGTTTGCATCGTTCCATGTTCTCACTCTTTCCAGGAAGCAGAAGAAAGGCATCAAGTCATCTATTGGCCGGTTGTTTGGGAAGAAAGAAAAGGGAGGTCGAATGGAGCCGACTATAGGAAGAGAACCTCTGCCTGCATTAACAGGTCCGCTGAAGACGAAAATCTATCACACCAGGTGTTACACACGCGTATATGTACACGGAGATGTGAAGGAATGCTCCGTTTCTGTGCCTCAGACTTTGAGATGGGCATTGGTGACACGATGACTCTGGGAAAACTGGGCACGCAGGCCGAGAGGGACCGCCGGATGAAGAAGAAGTAACGTTTGGATCTCTAAACTTGCTGTCTCTGGTCTGCGCTCGCAAAAACGTTTGTTGTTTCTATTCGACTCTAGACACGAACTCCTCGAAGAGGCCAGAAAACGAGGCCTGGCGTTCGCCCAGTGGGACGGACCCACCGTTGTCTCCTGGCTAGAGGTACTTCTCTAAATATTTTAATAATTCTGTACTATGTTTTTACACGTCTGAAGGCTGTTTGGCTGTCTTCATGTTGCCACACCTGCTGCAGTTTGGCAATATATTGATTTGAACTGTGAGCCAGACTCTTGCTGCTTCACAACAACCTTTTGTCTGAACCGGAGCAAATGCTAGCGATGCTTCATTAAATGTCTTGACGACCGTCGGCAGCTGTGGGTGGGTATGCCAGCGTGGTATGTGGCGGCCTGCCGTGCCAACGTGAAGAGCGGAGCCATCATGTCGGCGCTATCGGACACGGAGATCCAGCGAGAGATCGGCATCAGCAACCCTCTGCACCGGCTCAAACTCCGCCTGGCCATCCAGGAAATGGTGTCGCTCACCAGCCCGTCCGCGCCGCTAACCTCCAGAACGGTAAAGGAATAGAATTTCACACATGGTCGCACAGGCAAAAGCATTGTGCACACATGTAAATGCAAACACAAATGAAAAGCTTAAAATAATTCCAGGAGAAGCAATATAAAGATGCTGTGCCTCACAAACCCTCTGCACTTAGATGATGTCTCACTTTTAACCTTCCTTCTTCTGTTTTTTGACAAAAACAGAAGCTTTAATTTGTCATAAATCACATTCTGTTTGAACACAACACACAAATAGTGCCAGCCATGGCAACACGCTAGCCGCCTGAAATACACTCCCTCCCTCAGCGCCACTCAACACAATATATTTGTGTGTGTTCGTGCGCGTATGTTGAAATAAACGCGTGTATTGTTGGCTGCTGTGTACGTGTGTGTTTTGTGCGTGCGGGTGTGTTTTCATCCCCTGAGCAGTCGTCCGGAAATGTGTGGGTGACTCATGAAGAGATGGAGAACCTGGCTTCCTCCACCAAAGCGGTCAGTACCATCTGGGTGCTCCCCCACCATCACTACCACCAGACACTGCCCCACACCCCGTCACCCCCACTGTGATGCATGCGTATCCCCTCCTGGAAGGTCCCTTTCATGAAACACTGCTGCACACGTTAATATAAATTATATATAATATTTTTTTAATATTGTGTTTGTCAGTACTAATGATTTACCTGGAATATGATGACTGAAGTGGAAGGATGTGTGTGTGTTCTTGTATGTGCTACATAGTGAGGACCAGATTATGTTTATCATGTGAGAACATGGTGGCTGGTCCTCGTAACTTCAAAGTTCTTTCTTTTAAAGTTCAGAAAAGTTTAGGTGGAAATCAGGATAAACAAAGACAGAAGTAGAAGGTGTGCCTGAGTGTGTTTGAAAGTGTTGCGCTTGACTTTGGTTTCCTGTCTCTCTAACCTTATATGTTCTCTCCACCGTGCTGCCACTCAGGATAATGAGGAGGGCAGCTGGGCACAGGTGAGGTCACTAATCTGCTAACATCTGTTAGCACGTCCCCTGAAGCCCTCTTTGTGCAAACACCTACTGCTATGACAGCAAAACCGCTTTTCGGTTTGGTCAAAATCCCTTCCCCAACATGTCCCCTCGATCAGCGCCCGCCTTTCTTCTCCCTGCAGACTTTGGCGTATGGCGACATGAATCACGAGTGGATCGGGAACGAGTGGCTCCCCAGCCTGGGTCTCCCCCAGTACCGCTCCTACTTTATGGAGTGTCTGGTGGACGCGCGAATGCTGGATCACCTAACCAAGAAGGACCTGAGGAGCCACCTGAAGATGGTGGACAGCTTCCATCGGTGTGTATCTTAGTGGCTGGGTGATGCTAACTGGACACGTTGGCGCCAGAGATGAGAAGGTGTTGAGTATCTGAGCGTTTGCTTCCACACGTGCATCAGGGCCAGTCTGCAGTACGGGATCATGTGCTTGAAGAGACTCAATTACGACCGGAAAGAACTGGAGCGCCGGAGAGAGGACAGCCAACACGACATGAAAGGCAAGGCTGGAGTGGATACAGCTCCACCTAGTGGCTGCTGCTGGTCCTGGGCGTTCGGGCCTAATCTAGGAGAACAGCTGCACCACAGTCTGTCAAAAAGCCAACCGAAGCAGGCCTTCAATCCAACCATCCAAATCTCCACATACCAAGAACACACACATATGCAGGGGCACCCCCCGCCTCCACACACACACACACACGCACACACTTACTTAGATCCATCCAACCCGATCGCCCTTTTGACCTTGAGCTCCGAACATGAACTTGACTCAGCTGTCATGTCAAATCACAAAGCCCTGTTTACACACTCACTCGCACACACAGACACACACACACACACACACACACACACACACACACATTGCCTGTTCCAACTTTTAAAGCTGGCTGACAGCTGTGCTTTAAATGAACAAAGGGAGCGTGCCAGTGAGTTGACACTTTGTGGACGTGCACATTATCTCCTTTGCTCCGCTCCCTTTTTTCCTCCTCGCTCTCGCTGTCTTACATGAAATTGAGTTGCCTGTGTTTGCTGGCAGCGGTATTGGCTACGTTTTGTTTGATAATGACTCTGACGCCGAGCCCGTCTCTTTCGCTTCAGACGTGCTGGTGTGGACCAATGAGCAGGTGATCCACTGGGTCATATCCATTGGTTTGAGGGAGTACAGCAGCAACCTGTTGGAAAGCGGAGTCCACGGGGCGCTGGTTGCTCTGGATGAGACCTTCGACTACAGCAGTCTGGCTCTCATCCTGCAGATCCCTATGCAGAACACACAGGTACTCACGCAGCAGAGGAAGACTTGAGCGTTCAACACTTTCCTAAAGCGACGTGATTTTTAGAGGCAGTTCGGTGCCAGTCTGACTCGAGCATCGTCCATCTTCTGAAGTCACGGTGTGGCTTTTATGAGATTGGGTGCTTTTTGCCGGTTTGTGTGGAGTCAGCGTTTCTTTTTGATGATGGCAACATGATGCCAACATTTTTTTTCCCTGCGTCAGATTGAGCTGTTCTCTTATTAAAAGGACTCTCTCGGAAACCTTTTGAGAATATTTCCTAGCCACAGACTTTAGCGCAGCTTAATTGCCCGCAGCTTTATTTCCCCTGCTGAACAAAAGGCTCCTGTTCATCAGAGGAATTATATTTAGAGCGTTAATTGACATGTTGCTGTCAGTGCTTGTTCGTTTTTGACGCCAGATTTTTAACGCAAAGGCTTCGCCACGTACCCCGCTGAGTGCTTGTGTGTCCTGTTTTTTGCAGGCGCGGCAGGTTCTGGAGAGGGAATTCAACAACCTGTTAGCCTTGGGGACCGACCGTCGACTGGAGGAGGTGACAGCCCGAACTGCAGCTTTGATCTGACACAGCATTGCAGAAAAGAGACCAATTGTCTGGCCTCGCTTTTCGCCTTGTCCCTGTAGAGTGGCGATGACAAGTCCTTTCGACGCTCGCCGTCGTGGCGCAAGAGGTTCAGGGCTCGTGAGGGAGGGGTCGGGCTGGGGATGATGGCAGGGTCGATGGAAACACTGCCTGCTGGATTCCGCATGCCGTCCATGTCCATGCCACCCTCGGTAAATCTGATCAACAAGAAGCAGCTCCAGCCTGAAGGTGTGTTTCAATACTAAGTGACGCCGCAGCATGAAATATTGGTGTGTGTGTGTGTGTTTCTGTGAGCTTCTTGACTAACAGCATGCGCTGTTCTCTCTGACCTATGCGTCACATTAAGCTCCTCCCACAGCTCCTCCAAGACTTGACCCCTCGGCTGTGCGGACCTATTCTTGCTAACTGCTATCTGCTTATTAACAAGAGTGCTAATGCTAACAGGTGAGCAAAAAAAAACCAAAACACATCATTGTAACTGGTTTTCCACCTTCACAGCATTTGGGAGAAAACTATTTTACGATCCAACACACTCACTCTTCGCGCTGAACGGTCCCCACAAGTGTCACACTTTCATCCTGGTTTCTCTCTCTTCCAGTGCATTCTCATTATCTATACGGACACGTGCTTGCGGCCTTTTGAGAGTGATATGCCAAATCTGGAGAGGAGAAGTCCTGGGCCCTCGTTGCCCACCCTCACCTTCCACCTTTCACCTCTCACCTTTCTTTCGGACATGTGCAATACAGAGGCCGTCTCTGACCTTTGAACTCTGAGAGCGCCGATCGGGTTGCTCTCGCTGCTGTAAAGGAGACTCATCCGTGTCTCACCCAGTTTACCCCAGTGACCCCAGTAGCCTTGTTGTTGTGGTGTTGTGCTCCTGCTCTCCTGGTCTCAGATGTGGGGTTCTCGTCCTGGTTCTGATCCGTCAACACAACCAGGTCCGGGCCACTGTTCCTGTGTCACTATGTGAAGGTGTGCTGATTCGGATTTAGGAATGATGAAAACTTGTATAAATGGAAAAATCCCCAATGCACATTGTCCCTCTACCGGTTATGCAAGGTATTACTCATTTATTGTCTTTGTAAATAAAATGGATAACATATGTTTTTTATAGAAATATTATATATATATATATATAGAAACAGTATATAGATATATATGGGTAATACTATCATTGCTGTATGAAACCCAATGCCCTGTATTCAATAGTGACTGTTCTCTCTCTCTCTCTCTCTCTTCCTTTCTCTCTGTGTCAGACCTCCATATGTCTTACTGTATGCTGTAAGTGTGTGATTCATTAGTGGGAGGGGCTCAATGACTGGGTTCCGTTCCCTGAAGGACTCGTCAAAGGTTCTTGGGTCCAATTTCTAACTCCTCTCTCTCCATCTTCTTCCTCTTTTGACACTGTAGCTGTTGCCTCTCCTCTTTTTGCCTTTCTCGCCTTCAGTATGACACTATGTAGCCTAGAATAGAGGGAATCCTTTAATATGAAGTGTGTGTGCGCGCGCGCTCATGCGTGTGTGTTTGTGAGGCCAGCTCTGGTCGTGCGACCACGGCGTTTCCCTGTGGATGATGGGTAGTGTGAACACCGTAGCTCTTCTCTGTTGATTTCTCGCTTTCTCTCAAATCAAATTGCTGCTCGACATCGGCCAACGATAATCCTCCAAAGTGACAGAACTGCCTGATCACCTTGTGTTTAATCGCCATGGAGACGTGCCGGTGAGCCGTCTCGGCCGACCAACTCTTTATCCGATGAACACAGCTTATGAACAGTGACGTGGTGGATGGGTGTATAGTATTTTCCTTTTATTTTACAGGTTTTCAAGGTGTCTAAAAGGTGTAATGTGCTATGTGGCAGCTATGAGTACTGTGTCTTTATTCCAGGTTTGAAACAATGCTGACAAATCAAGATTTTATTATTTGGCGGTTTAAAAAAGTGAACTGTATTTATGACAGTATATAAACATAAGTAAAGCTGTTTTTTAAAGATTTGATGCTGCGTTTCCTTTGAGTTTATTTCACCCAAAGCGTTGCCAAAGGACGCGACGGCATATTGAAAATGGTCTTTATTGCAAGAAACAGAGCAAAACATCATCATCTACAAAATACACAACAATCTTAGTTATAAAAGTCCAAAATAAGTTAGCAAAAAAATAGAAAATAAAATGGCAAATCCACTCTGTAGAAAAAGGGAACGTATTTACATCACTAGCATTCATTATCAGTTTAAATTAAGCAGATCTTGGTCAAAACTGCCATGGTACATATTGGCCCCACAAATAAACTCATGTTTTTTTTAAGCATGAAAACACACACACACAAAAAGAATGAAAGAAAGTCAGGGAAAGCTTTGGAAGAGAAGAAACCTTAAATTAAGTCAAGAGAAAATTCATCTGCGGCTCTACCAGACTAACAGATCCATGCTAGGTAACTAGGTGTTGGGTTCATGCAGCAAAGTCCTTCAACGTCATGTTAGAATTAACTCGTGGCTTCGACAGGGCTGGACCGCAGGATCAGTAGGGAATAACGGGAATAACCCCCAAGCCAAGCAGACCCACTGATTAGCGTAAGACACTACCATTAACAAAACTGAAAAATACTTTTAATTGGAATTTAGGACATTTCAGACGACGTCTTCTTGTTATTCCTGCGTGTTGTGGCACTTTTGTGGGTCTGCGGCTTGGAGGTTCTACTTGGGAATGTCCATAGAAAAGGCCACGGCGGCGTCCGCTGCAGAGATGCTGTCCACGATGGCGGTCAGGGTGCGCATGCTCCCTTGGTCCGGAGAGTCGGCAGCGCTCAGAAGATCTGCAAAAGACACACATCTTTAATACGAACTGCAGGTGTCTGCTTGGCGTGGGTGCGTGAGGCGCGCGCTCACCCTCGCTGCTGTAGCTCTGCGTGCACTGGTCGGGGGTGCTGCTCCACTCTGGGCTGCTGCAGCACGTGCTGCCTGAGCTGGGCTCGCTGGATGACGACACCTGTGACCATGGCGATGCGCACACAGGCGTTACTGTCATTCATTCACTCTTATGACATGGCACACCCCACCCGGAGCCAGACAGCACACACTGTGGGGCCGTTTAAAAACCACACATGCGCTCTCAGCCCTTCCCGTGACCCCCCCCACCCCGTCACTAATGTCTATCTTGAATGCTTATTCAATGGATGCTTATTGGGACTCTAAAAGAAGGGTTTTTGCTCTGTGTTGGCTCTAGATTCACAAGTCTGCTAATCATTCACTTCCCTCTGGTGTGACTACAGGGACAGGTACACAAACTTCCCTCAATCCCCATCAGAATCATCTGCGACGTTTAAACTATTGTTTAAGGTGAAAGTTTGTGACATTCAAGTGTTTCTCTTATTCATGCTTATCCTGTTCTATCTGACCTTCTACTTCCGGCCTACTCACCCTGGGTTGGACCGCGCTGGTCCGGAAGTGCAGTCCCTGCTGTCCCGTCTCAGTGTCCTGCTGGTTGAGGGAGGACACCAAGGCCTGTAGCTTTTCGATGTACTGGATGGCGCTCCTGAGGATCTCCACCTTGGGCAGCCTCTGGTTTGGGTTCATCAACGTGCTCCTCTTCAAAGCGTCGAAGGCCTCGTTCACCTTCTTCAGGCGCCTCTTCTCTCTCAGCGTGGCCGCTCTCCGGCGGTCCATGGTGACCGTCTTCCTCTTGCATAACTTGCAGGCCCAGGGAAGGCACTGGCCCGGGCAGTGTGGCTCAGAGTGAGGTGACAGGCTGGATGGAGAGGCTTTGTCCTCTGTCCCTGTCACTCCAACATCCACACCTCCGGACAGACTCCCACACAAGCCCATCATGGTGTTCCTATCCTGGTAGGTGCCTTGGTCGTAGGACCCAGGTAAACGAGAGGGGAAGTAGGTATCTCCTCCCTCGTAGAAGCGCTGGTCGGGAAAGAAGTAAGGGTTGGTCTCAAAAAGCTCCATATTGTACGACCTTCTTCAAGACAGCGACGGATCCCCTTCTCGATCACTGTCTCCTGAGCGTGTGTTGAAGCGTACGGTAGGTGCGTGTGACTGCCTCGCCTTTGGTTTGTGTTGAGTGGAAGATGTGTGGCGAACAACTGGTGTGGAGCAACTGTAGGCTGGCATTTAAACCCCTCTGCCTGCTGCAGGATCATAGGGTTAAATTTAGCACGAGCCCCTAGAAACCCGACACGACGTTTAGCTGTTGCTGCACATCTACACTTCACATCTCTGTTGGGCCCGGCTCTCTGGGGCTTTAAGGCCCCTTAATGTGCGTGTGCGTGTGTCCTTGTGTGGGGCTGCGCTCGCCAGCGCGTCTTAAGAGCCCCGGGTCCGATCGAGTTGCCGTGGAAATGAAAGAGATAACCTGGGATCAAAGATGTCCGTCTTAATGAGCTAATCCCAGTCTCACGTCTCTCTCCGTGAGGCGGTACTCCAAGCCCTCGCCATCGGGCCGCGGGTTGGCGACGGGCGTCAGAAAGAGTCCGGTAACAGCTGTCACCTTGGAGCCGATGATCTGCAATGACAAGGAGCTGGTTGACTGTAGATGAGCAGGAAATGAGGCCAGAGATTGTTGTCCACTTGAAACTGGGTCAGACATAAACACTTACAGTGATTGAGGATCCAGAGTAATAATCTGGCTCCAAACCACACAGGTGACACGAAAGCGCAAGTCGATGTATTTTTGGATTCGTGCGACCGCGATAATATCTGCTGAATTTCCTTTTAAGATGATTGCACCGAGTGATGCAAGTGACCTTGAGTGGTCGCTTCAGGCATGTGTGGGCATGAACGGGCGTATCGAGAAGCGAGTCCTCGTCGGCTCCTCTTACCGGGAATGCCGGGGGACAATAATCAGGCCTTTCTGTGTCCCGACCTCTCCCAGTCAATCTCAGTGGCCGATGAGCCGTCAGGTGCTAATCTGTACAGGACGTGTTTTAGCTCAGAGCTCAGAGGCTAATTCAGACAATCTCGCTACGCGGAAAACAGACGCCACTAGTTGGACGGTATTATAAGTCACATGTCCAGTTTATAGAGACTGCTTCATATTCATCTTTGGTAGGATCCAGAATTCCTTAAATGAGATGAAAAACAGTTGAGACATAAAATTACGCGACTGCATGACCGATCGGCGTGGAAGCCAATGGAAATGGGAAAGCTGGGAACATCACAGGCCGTTTGGCCTGGCCAGACTTAAACAATCTGATGAGAAGGTTTTTTTTTAAAGCGGTTTAACCCTTAAAATGTGCTGATTCATGAAGCTGTAAAACAAGTGATGCGATGCCTTTTATTCTTATTCAGTGATCACCTTTAACCAGATAACAGCAAAAACGAGAGAGAACTGAAACATGTTTTTTTTATGTATTTTCTTTAATATTTATCAATGAAGTCTTCCGTGAGGACCTTCCACACACCTTAAAGAATGGAAAACACTTAATCCAGAGATAACAGTTACTGACACTGTACTACAGGAACATTAAAATGGTGTTAGCCTTGTTTTTGAATTATAATAGTTTACCTAAAATCTTTTACAGTGCAGCTGTTGGAGAAACCATCCCTGCACGCTGACATGTTCAAACTGTGGAGTATATGTGGGACCAGGTGTCTGGCAGGGCTCTGGGAGGACTGGGAGGTGGACCAGTCTTCAGCTTTTGGCCAGGGTTCGGGGTCGAGGCAGAGCGGAGGCTTGGCGCGGGGCTGCGGCGGCCTGTCAGGTTAGTCTGTGATGGATGGTCACTGATGGTGGAGCCAGTACAAAGACGCCTGTGTTGCTCTCGGGGGTAAAGGCCTGAAGGGGGGGGTCTGCAGCGTGTCAGAGTCACTCATAACGCTCTGTCATCTTAACCCATTGTCAGCAGAACTGCTGCCTGGGTCGGGTTCGCTTGGAGGCTCATGTGGCCTCACGAGATGAACATGTAAAACTTTAATGTCATAACCGCAGCTACTGTAAATGATTTTATCATCAAGTTATTTTATCACTAGCTTATGTGCCGGAAAGAAGGAGAAATGGGTATTTTGACCCGGGGGGGTACGATCACATGATGCATTTAAGTTGTTGGGAATTTTTGCTTTGATTTAGGAGGTTCATACATAACAAGTGCAAAAGAAAAAGAGCCAAATAAAAGGCAAAAATCACATCACAATCCGAAAAAAAGAAACGTACAGAGATTATTACGACAGTTACAAACATACTTCAGGATTTTTTTGGTGTAAAAACAAATCTTCTGGATTAGGGCGACCTCCAAGGTGTGAGGTTTCTATCTGCTATAAACAACAGCTTCACCGTCTCCCTTGTTGGGGAGCACATGCAGGGTCCTACAGCCATTCTTTGATTTAAGAGTCCTCTCAAAGGAATTGAGGAAGCAGCAGGTCATCTGCCCTGGTTGATGCTTTGTCATGTTCCAACCCCTGATTTCACAAAGAAAAAGTGTTAAAGTCTTCAGGAAACCAGCGTCACATGACAACAGCAGCAACCTTCAGTATAAAACCCCACCTATGACTAAAGATATGGTGTCGTTTAAAAGGGGTTTATTCTTTTTAGAAGGGATTTTACAGAATAAAAGCACATATAATGCACATGGTGTTGATGTGTGTGTGTGTGTGTGTGTGTGTGTGTGTGCGTGCGTGCGTGTGTGTGTGTGTGTGTGTGTGTGTGTGTGTGCGTGCGTGCGTGCATGTGTGTGTGTGTGTGTGTGTGTGTGTCAGAGGGATTGCCCCATCACTGGATACACTGTTCAACTTTTCCTCAGTGACAAGCAGCAGCACATTGCGAGACAGCTGAGCCGGGGGCAGGGGGGTGTTGGTTGCTGGGGGCGATTGGGTGGTGCTGGTGGGTTGGGGGATTGTTAACCCCCCACCTCACCCTAGGTTAGCCTCCAGATCATCACTGACCCGCAGGTCTGTCATCCGAGCACAACGGGGAAACCTCAGACCCGTAAGAAGAGAATAACATAACAACATCGATTATACGGATAAACAAGGACGGCACCATACCGTCATACTGACCTCTTAATGCGACCTTCATCCATAACCATAGCCATAGCCATAGCCATAACCATAACCATTGCCATAGCCATAACCATAGCCATAGCCATAACCATAACCATAGCCATAGCAATAACCATAGCCATAGCCATAGCCGTAACCATAACCATAGCCATAGCCATAGCCATAGCTATAGCCATAACCATAACCATAGCCATAGCCATAGCCATAGCCATAGCTATAGCCATAACCATAACCATAGCCATAGCCATAGCCATAGCCATAGCCATAGCCATAGCCGTAACCATAACCATAACCATAGCCATAGCCATAGCCATAGCTATAGCCATAACCATAGCCATAGCAATAACCATAGCCATAACCATAGCCATAGACATAGCCATAGCTATAGCCATAACCATAGCCATAGCCATAGCCATAGCCATAGCCATAGCCATAGCCATAGCATAACCATAACAACATACCAGAACATGTCTGAAATCAGCATAAGAGGGGAGGAAAATCAATAAACGACAGACAGACAGACAGACAGACAGACAGACAGACAGACAGACAGACAGACAGACAGATAGATAGATAGATAGATAGATAGATAGATAGATAGATAGATAGATAGATAGATAGATAGATAGATAGATAGATAGATAGATAGACAGACAGACAGACAGACATGAATGAGTGCAATTGGAGCCTGGCACTATTTCTGTTGAGTAATGAAGCTTACATAAGCTCCGTTTGACTGATGTCTGAAGGTGATGTGACGCTACTACAGCCCCCCCACCCCCCCAATCACACAGAGAATACCCCCATTCATTTCTTTTCAGAATGAAGTGCCCCCACCTGTGTTTTCACAGGGCCCCGGAGGCCTGGAGAAAGCTTTCCAAGCCAGGGAGGGGAACAGTAGTTCTGTAGCCCAGCCGCGCTCCTGCACTCTGGGGTTTTTATCGGGGAGTAATCCCCTACAACAAACAGAATGGCCGGCATGTGCATGTGCAGCTGTCGCAGTCTTAGTGCAAGTGGTGTCATGTTAAATCACAGGAATGGGCTGAAACCCCGAACCATCCGCTGCCCTTCCCCTCGCTGGCACGCCGCTCGCTGCCAGGCTACAGCGGACAAACAACCCCGCTCATGCCGACGCACATAACCCACTTCCCACTAACACACTTTGGCGCGCATGGCAGCCGCAGGAGTTGTTTACTGTAAATATCTTTTGCTCCTCTGCAACACAGCCTGGATTGCTGTCATGCAAGCGATCCACCATCAGCAGGGATCCACCACCAGCAGAACTGATCCAAGAGGTTCTCCTGTCTGGATCCTGTGACCAATGTTGTGAGACCCGAGTGGACGTCCACGTGGAAACTATGTTCCAGCTCCGGACATCAATAACTTTTCAAAGTCACCTTCCGTATCTGGAAGGATGAATTTAAAGCTCCGACTTTGTCGCGGCCTGTTTCACCCTCTTTGTTCCACTTGGAAAGCCGTTCATTCCTTTTTCTTTTCTTTTTTTTTTAACCACATTCAGATCTTTGTTTTTGTCCGGCTCCTCTGACCTTCTCGCATTTCATCGGGGCGGACAAATTTAGCAGCCTTGTTTCTGGAGTGACCAAATATTCAGACACAACAGAGAGAAAGGGGTGTGTGTGTGTGTGTGTGTGTGTGTGTGTGTGAATGTGGAAAAAATGAGATTCCTGACAGAGATACAGGTGACGTTCATTCATCAGTTCCAGCCGGCCAGAGGAATAACGCTGATAAACGGGCTGAGGCCTGACGTCCCGGGTGTGTCACAGAAATATCACACAAGTATTTGTTGACTCGCTGAAACACAGGATGAGGCGAACGGCTGAATCAGCAATAAAATTAGAAATTCCGACCAAAATAAAGGAGCAAAAGTTCACCGCCGAGCTTCCGCCCTAACTATTTTCCCTCCAGGAAGTGTTACATACGCCACAGGGGATAGAGAGAGAATGTGTTAAGTTATTCCGGGGCTTTGGGATGGAGGCATTGTCGCCATGGAAACATGTAGATCCCCTACCACTCCCTGACTGTGCCATTCTAGAGCTGCCAGGCTTCCAGGGCCGTGTCGCCGGGGGTGTCGAGCATTGCTTTGACTTTACGCCGCGATGATGCAGACAGAGAAGTATGCCGTTTGTGATTTAGGGGCGAACTCTTTTAGCGTTTGTTACAAACGGGGAGAAAACCGAGCAGTCCAACAGGCCGAGGCGAGGAACTGGGTCCAGGCTCGAGGATCTGCTCTGATCCATAGTTGGAACATCCATAAATGCCAGAAAACAGAGAAAATATGAACAGAAACCATCCCGGGGAGCAGCTATGTGCCGGGTTTGCCCTCTTGACCTTGAGGTCGTCACAGCCAACGTTAGCATTTTGTAGCAGTCGGGCCCAAATGGTTTGATTTACCGCCACTGAAACTAAAACCCATTAAAAGTATTATATAGGTAATATGTACCAGCACGTTGTGGCCTCGTGTTTCTAATGCGGTGCGTTTTCATTAGTCGGCTCTAAACGCCCGCGCGGCTGCTAAAGTGCTCCTATTAAATGGAGGCATCTGCGGGCTGTGATGGGGGTAAGCTTTAAGAGGAAACTCATTAGGGAATATTCCCCACTGAGTCGTTTTGACTGAAACGACACCCGGGGGTACCGCGGCTGCACTGGCCCCGCATCTGCAGCGTACTGGGAAGTCTGGGCGGCCGCTACAAACAAGCAGAGTAATGAGTAAGCAGAAGAGCTGCCGCCCAGCCAAGAAGAGGGCGCACGACAGCTGGCCTGTCACACAATGACTTATTCTTCAGTGCACACACACACACACACACACACACGGAGTCAAATCATACAACCGACTCGTGTCGTTTAACTTTTATTCAAACAAATAAAAACACAGATCTGTAATAGCTGTACTGTGGTTGAGTACACCTCACCTCCTGTCACCAATAGCAACAGATAAATTCAACCTTTAATGATATTAACAGCATAATAGAGTCATTTTGATGAGGTCTGGCTTTAGAGGGGGGGGGGGTTGGGGGTCACAATGATTACTGATGAATACCACAGGCTACATTGATCTTGTATATTATTGATATATCACAGCGGCCCTATGACAGGAAGCATGCCCCTACATATGCTATATGTTACTGCTGCAGCTTCTGTGGACTCCAGACAGTATAGATTTCCCCCCACCTGCTGGCAGAAAGGCTGAGTACAGTAAAGAGTCAGGAGGGTCAGGATTTAAATGCTCATTTCAATGTGTGCACAATTTACAACCGGTGGACCGTCTAAATAATATCTATAATAAATTTAAATATTAACATATATGGCAGCGTATTCAACAAGGTCAGCTCTATTTAAGTACTCTAGCATTGCCCACCGCTCAAGTAACATCCTGTTTATGGAGAACTTGGAGTAAAAATCATTTTACCCATGGACACAAAAAGAGGTTTCTTAAATAAATTAATTTCAAGATATACACATTTGTAATGTTGGTGAATTCTGAACACAAATTAAACTAGAAAGCAAAAGCTACTGTGCAGTGAATCACCACGTATGCAACAGTAATCATATTTACCACAAGAAAACGTTTAGTCTATAAAAACTATGATTATTAAGAGAAACAACTTAAGTAGCCGCATCTGTACTTCCCATTGCATTCACATTTTTGGAGGTTTAGCTTTTGTTTTTCCTTCTAGCTCATCTTCATAAATCAATCATCATTCTCTGAAAAACACCAATGAAGGAGGAAAAAAGGGGTGAAGACAGAACAAAGCAGGCTGGACATTTATTGGATGTTTGTTTCTGTAGGTACATACCTGAACTGGGGCTTCCAAACCTTAGTAGCGAGGCCTAAAGTGAATCTACCAGTCAAAACCAACTCCAAACTGGGCTAAGGCGAGGTCTCTTAAATGGCACGTTGAGGAAAAGCAAAGCCTTGGGTGTGTGTGTGGGGGGGTCTTCATCAAATCTCGTAATTTACGTAACCTGCAACCACCAGTTCTTCAAATAAATAAATAAATATCAATGCGACTGTATCCCTTTTTGGAAACCTAACTTCCGAGGCAGTGTGATGCAAAATAAGTCATGCAGCAAAGAGCGAGCTCCACCGAGTGTCTGCGCACGTTTAAGGTGCACGTTGTCTGTGTACACAAGGGCATGTGTACCAAAGTGCATGCAACTGTAAGGTCGAAACATGTGATCGCTGAAGTTCTAAAGACTGACTGACTGAGTGAGTGTGTGCGTGTGCACTTTTTAAAGAATGAATATCTTAATAACATTCTGAATGATCTTCCCGCATCCTGGACAAGGAGCGTGGAACTTGTGCAGCCTCCTCGCGCAAGGAAAGCAGGTGAGCAGGTGAGCCGTACGTCCGTGGATGATGTTCCCATTCCTTGGTCGCACACGGCAGAGCTTGCAGGGCTCCAGCAGGGCCTCGGGCCTGACCTCTTCCACTTCCATGCCCAGACTTTCCTGACTATCCCCTTCGGAGAGCGGCTCATCCTTGTGGAAGCTGGAAGACCAGGGAGCTTTGCCCTTTCCTGACAGCGCGGGGGGCAACGGTCGATCGGCTGTGGAGTGAGAGGGCAAGATGACGGGGTCAGACACGGTCCTGGTGCAGTCTGGGACGTCGATGCCGGCATCGCTGTCGTCCTCGTCATCCTGGGCGGTGAGAGAACTGCACGCCGGGATGTCGGGAACAGAGAGGGAATGGGCGAGCCGAGGGACGTCTTTGTACCAGTTTTTCCGAAGAGCCCAGCAGCGAACGCAGTACCTCTGGAGAGGTGTGTTGTACTTCCTGCACTCCGTACACTGCCATGCATCCTTGGAGGTGGGAAGCGGCGCAAAGTCAAGTGCAGAAGCGGAATCGGACAAATAGAGAGAGAAATAAAGGGACACAAACCTGTGTGGAGATCTCTATGTCGGTGTCATCGCTCAGACACTGCGAGTCCTCATCAGGCTCCTCCTGCATCTTAAATAATATGTAAAACAATCAAGACGGGCAGCTCGAGGCTCCGTAACCACATTACTCCAGGCCTGAAGGTCTCTGGTTTATCTGCACACACCTCTCGATCCCCTTTCTCTTCCTTCCCTGCTCTGTCGTCCTCCTCAGAACAAGCCTCTCCTTCGCCTCCACGCCCTTCTTCCAGGGCAGCTTCTTTCATCTCCACGCTTACCTGTTCACTCTCGCCCTCGGTCAGGAACCACAGGTCATCGGTGGTGTCCGACACGATGGCCGTGTCCTCCTCCTGGGCAGGAGACAGCTGACACATCAGTCAGACCACCATTGTTGTGCTTCTGTTTTATGCCACATATAAATGACCCGATGTGCTAACATGAAAAGAACCCTGAACCGTCTGACTGCTCATGAACAGCTTCTAGCATGTGATAGTTCTTACTTGGTTTGTGTGAATGTCAGTGGAACCGTTGCTCTTGCAGCTGTAATTACTCCGGAGATTACCCAGAAACCACCAGGGCAGGCCTGACAGGTCCCACTCATCCAGAGAAACGTCCAGTTTAGGTCGTTTGCAGGCTGATCGTGGCAGGCCTTCAAGAGAGTCTGGAGAGACGTTGAAGAGTTAAAACCAGCCATCAGGCATTTTACTTGAAATGTGGAGTTTAAAACCGAACGTTTACCTTCATCTGGCTCCCGCGGTCGTCTCTGAGAGGGGGTCTGCAGGAGAGACCCGTCAATGATAGTCTGTCCTGCTTTGACCACACCTCTACACATCTAGAGAAGGGGAAAGGGCAGAAATTAGACTACACATCGATGACCGAGCACTTGGAGGACCCACAGCTCCTCTTCAAATTGACCTCTAGGCACTGGGAGGTGGTACAGGGAACAGGGGGCTGGGCAAATTGGGTAAGGACCAGTGGGAAGGAGACAATCTGACAACATAAGCATGTGAAGATGATGACAATAAAACAGACAGAAAAACTACTGAACCAGAGAGCCAGTGTCCAAATTAAACAGACAGGAAGAATGGGAGCACGTAGCACGAGTCACGCAGTGAGTGATGACTTATTCTGAGGTGACTTGTGGATTTAAATAGACAGTTATACATGTTAAATAGGTAGACGAAGAAGGACTACATAGAGCTAATGAAATCAGTCCTTAATTATATTCTCCGCACACAAAAAGAAAAACAGAGCAGAGAGAAAGATTAAACCTCCCACTGTTTAGGAATTCTGGTAGAATTCTTCAAGAACGGTGACCTCCAAATTTAGGCTTGTGCCTCAACAAATTTGTCCACATGAGCAGCCTGCAGTGGTGGGAAGGAGCGGAAAGGAGGGGTGATGGAAGACAGGGATGGGTGGAACAGGTCGGGGTAACTGAGGGCTGTGTTTGAACAGGAGCTGGGTTCCTTCAGGGCGAAGCAGAGAAGAGACCTCTGACAGACAGAGAAAAAGACTCTGCCTCCCCATCCACTGGATGGCGCTGGTGGATCGAAACGCCACCAGACCAAACCACGGATGGAGCTGTACAGAGACGGTGCCACTCTGTACAAATGCACACCAACGGAGACAGCGGACCTTTCCTCCCCTCCTCACTACACACAAGCAGAGAGGCGCTGAATCTGAATCACGTCCCCTCCAAACTCAACTGTTTTGGATCGTTTGGTAACAATTTTGACTAAGATCAAGTCCAGACCGAACCAAAGAGCTCTTTAATCAGCCTTCGCCAGCTCCTCCTAATTCTTTTGGGTTGTGTGTAGTGAAGCAAGCAAGGCTGGGGTCTCTGTTTCTCCTGAGCACCATGCCAAGTTTTACCTGACCACGATCCTCCACTCCGCTCTCTACACATTCACGGCCCACAGAAAGATTCTCTGCAGCGTCTGCATTTCAGATAAGACACAGTAACAGAAAAAACAAACCCTGACCTTTTGCATTTTAGCATTATTTAGTCTCTCAGGGGCTTCTATATGTCATAAAAAATGGTTCCTGCTTCCCAAAAAGATGCATAAACTACAAAAACAAAGAATAAAGCGAAGAGGCCACGTATTCCCGAGGAGCTCCTCCTGAAACTTAATTTAAAGGGGCAAATAAAATATCAGTGTCAATGGAAAAAGGTAAGAGAAAACAAATTGACAATTGAATTTTCAGTCGTATTTTGAAAAAAAAACAAAAAAAAAAAACAGTTTCAAATAAGCAACAAAGACATCATTGCAACAGTGACACTTACCAGCACAGCCGAGCACAACTAAGTACTTCTTCAGCATTTCATACACCGGGCTGGAAAGCAGAATAGACCACTTAAAACGGGATCATTTATAAAGCCAGAAAATCTTAGTCCAGCATGAGTTGCAGAGACCATTTGGGTTGAAGGTTACCTTGGGTTTTTGACAGAAAAGCTCTCCACCTCCAGCAGCTCTCCTAAGGGATCATCCTGGCAGTGAACTATGTGTTGCCTCTGTTTATCATACAGTTGCTTTCCCATGATGTACTGACCCAAGTAGTGCATAACCTAAACAGGAGACATCACAAGACCCATGAGGTGGGTTTCTGAACAGGTTTAACAGCCTGTATCCTCACATTCTTGACATTTTGCCTGTCAACTTACCTCTTTCAATGTGAAGACTTCTTCCTGGGCTCCTGCAACACGCAGAATCTGCAGGAGAGGGGCTTTTGGCTGAACCTGTCACAGGAGACACAGCCAGAACCTTACAATAATGTATATATTAATCGTTGGATATTGCCTGAATTGTTTTTAAAAATCTAATAGAGGTGTATAGAAAAAATTGTACCTGGCTTCCTTCTCCTGGAAGTGTCCTGCATGAAGAGCTTGATGATGGAGGCTCGGCTGATAGAGAGCTCATAGTAAAAGTCCTCAAACTGGAAGCCAGAATTGTAACACGACAAGGAAATAATGAAATCATCGCATTACATAAAGCTCGCTCGTATTAAACAGTCGAGTGTATTTGGCCTAAACAGGAGAGTGCGCCTGAATAAGATCACATCCGACAGCTAACAACAGTTGCTATTGTTGCTAACCCGCGCAGGGAAGCATATATGCATGTTTCACTTTGAAGATGCTGAACCAAAATGGAAACCTTACCAAAACACTGGCGTGTGAAATGTAACACCTGGGAAACGTTGACTCAGGATGATATTGCCATCGTAGCGACCCCGTGTTAGCTAACACGAAAGCCACGCTAACATTGGCTAACTTAGCTATTTCCAGAGGAATACCTTCGTTAATACCTCATGGGGCCGAATTAACATCACGCAAACGCCGCGGCATCGCTTGTCGTGGACTGTCGCATTATAACTCGACCACTGCAATGTAAATATATTTCAGTAGCTGCTCAACTTTTAAACTATGTGGCTCTGACAGGTAGACAGCGAAGCTAACTGAACTACAGATTCAAACCAACGATCGCGATCGACGTATTCCGGAAACGCAGATACGAAGCGCGCCCCTACTGGTAGAGGGGTGGTACTGCGCTTGCGTGACGCGTATTCATCTTTTGAATTCATAAAAAATGTGTTATTAATCTCTTTAACTTCATGGCTTTTAAAAACCTTTATTATCAATACATCATCAGAAATATCCAATGAACAAATCCAAATAAAGATTATATAAATGGAGTGTTATTCTAGTCAAAATATGCAAAATGGTGATGGTATAGTTATTTAATCCAGATGTACTGTAATCATCTCTGATATTCTAGCAAACAGTAATGAAAACACAATTGAATGAGGCACACAAGCAATTTCTTCTTTCACAGATCTGTAGATACAGTGCAAGGTATATTTTCATTGAGTAGTAAATATGTGGGTTTGTTTGTACAGTTGTGTAAATACAGATGCATCAAGCAAGTTGCTTTCAGATGTCACAAAGTCCACCCATCAGTCCTTGAGAATATGCCTCTATATTAGGCCATCTTATGACAATAGCTTATTTGCTGGGATGTTCCTATTAATTCTGCAGTAATAATGTTCAATACGAAGCCTGCAAACACCAGATTCTTTAGCATCGCATCGCAAATAATATAAATGTATCCAGCCATCATTTATTTTCTACACATCAAATGATGTTAATTAATTGCTTTATGGTACTTAGAATAAAGATCATTTTATATTAGCGTTAACAGGATTTTATTTAATCTACAAATTCAGCTTTATCTCTTAGACATTAGATTAACTGGATGATTATGTCTGCATCTAAATTAAGATAATTAAAAAAGGCATATTATTATGCACCCTTCTCTCCCCTGTGTAACACACACACACACACACACACGCAAAAACACACACAGACACACACACACAAAACCATCTGTCTGCATGTCTATTCGGATGTAAAGACAGCGGGAATTTCAAGTAAAGATTTTGGGCTAGGATTGTTTTCATACACGCACGACTGGACTAAGCTTGATTACATCACCTCTAAAGTTATGAAAAGTGCTTTGGCAATAATTCAAGTCTTTCACTTCCACCACACACACACACACAGGGAGGACAAACAGGATGTGGGATGCTGCAACACGTAAAAAGGTACCTTGTATTTTAAATCATGACACTGCTTAATGACCTGTTTAACATTTATTCCAAGAATTCCCAAAGCACTAAAAAGGCTAATATGGACTTTACAAGGTCCCATTTCTTTGCTTGATATGTGGCAAGTTGTTAACATGTAATTCTGACTCATTTTGAAGTGAATTTACAAATAAAACCTCAGCATTAATTATTCTTAAAAAAATGTTACCATATGACCTTTTATTCTAACACTTGTAAAATATATACTTCTTATTTTTGGAAGAGGAAGATGGTTGAAGTTATATTTTTACCTAGCCTAAAATTTAACCTTAAAACCATTTTCTATAGTTTTGAATTACAAAGTGGTGCAAAGTGCCTGATTTTAGTAACTGAAATAAAGAGAATAAATGTTAAAATGGCTGCTGTGCAGAACAGGACTGTATCAAATTACTAGCAAAGAAAGTTGCTGGCGGCAGATATTTCTGAACTCAAAAAACAGATTATCCTTTCCTGTTGGCTGCACATCATATTACAAGGTCACAGCTTGTTTGGGGCTTCCATATCGCTTCAGAATGTCATCAGCCACCAATTGTTCAGGGCAGCATGGAAGAAAACAAGACAAGACAGCACATACTCAGACTTCACAAAACTGTGTTTGACAGAATCAAAAAAAGCTCTCCAGACCCCCCCCCCCCCCCACCACCACCAGCTTTCTTCTGCTCCAGGCTGAGTTTATGCCCCCCTCCCCAAATCAGAGCTTTGACTTCCTACAGGCAACTCAACTGAAAGAAGGAAGTGGCGTGAGCTGCTGATGAGTCCTCCGGCCACTAGAGGGAGCGAGAGAAGTACGAAGGCAACGCTAATCACTCTGTGTGCAACATGTGGCAGACAGAGGCTGAATGTTACTAGAATATTATTCTAAAAGGTCCTGTTGGGAGACAAACACCACAAATTAGTTCTGTGATGATCAAACTGTTTCAATAAAAAGAAAGGAGGAGATACCTGATCTGAGTCTTCATTGTAGTGCGCTTTTTCTGTCTCTGTGCTGTGACTGTCAACGTCATCGACCCCTTCTATTTTGTTCGCCTCCACGTGTTCCCTCATAACAGAGTATCTGTGCACGAGGAACCTGGTGAAAACATCAAAAAATATAAGTCAGGAACAAAAAGCAGCATACATGTGTACTTAAATGTGGAATAAACTTTGACTCACCGTCCTCCACACACATATTTCTTCACCAGCCAAACGCCCATGACAGCGCTCATTAGCAGGATTGCTATAACAACCGTCACTATGACAGCGGTATTTGGTGAGGACTGGTGGTGAGGTGTCTGGGGGGGGAGAGGAAATTGAGTCCACTGCTGTTTAGAAGGTACTGAATTTTCAGGACATGCGGTTTAACAGGGTTGAAGGTCAAATTTTCTGTGTGTGAAGAACTGACCAGAGAATCTGTACGAAGGAAGTCACTGATGCAGATCCTGCTCAGGGCCGTCTCCTTCCTCTCTGGCTGGAAACCTCCCTCACACTGGTCGCCAGGAATCTTTCGGTAGCTTTGTCACAAACAGAGGAGGACAGACAGGGTCTGTGCAGTTCAGCAGTGCCTGGTTGTGTTTGGTAAAAATCCTTTTCAGGGCCGAATGAGGGAGCCTCACCCACTGGTCCGTAGCTGCTCCACGGTGCCGTTTAAACAGAACTCCAGAGGACGGCGCTTCATCTCCTCCTGCTCCACACATTCGGAGCTGTTCTCTGGCCGGTAATATCCAAAATCACTGTAGGACAGAGCGCAGCCCGAATCAACATGCTGTGAGGTTCACATTTCCCAGTGCTCACAGAGGTGGACCAAGTCTGCCCCACACTCACACCGCGGGCCAGCAGAATGTGGATACAGACACGAGAGAACCATACAAACTCCACAAAGAAAGGCCGGAGTGGAACCTAGAACCTTCTTACTAAGATGCCAAATCCATGATCGCCGCACCACCGCGCCAAAATTCATACCAGTGATAATCATCCAACGTGCAGGGACAGGGAGACAGTATCTTGGTGACAGAATAATCCCTCCCATTCCAGCAGACGGATCCTTTCCTCAGCCTTAAGAAGGTCTCTTTGTAGCCTAGCACACATCCATCACCGGGTCCAGTAGATTCCGTTGAATGAGCCAGCCACTGCACGTAGTCCGCATCAGTACCTGCGCGTAAACACGTGCGCGCTCATCATCTCAGACGACGCTGAGCGGTCAGCAGCTCTACGCACCCGAATACTCACAGTCCTGGGTGAAAAGCTTCCTGAAGTCCACGGTGATCACCACCCATTTGGTGAAGCCGGTCCTGTAGCCCCACAGGCTGACGTTCATGGAGCGGGAGCCGGGCTCGCTGTCCATGCTGACAAAGTGGAACGGGTCGCTGGTGAAGTTATACGCGTGCCAACACTGACCCTCGTCTGTGGAAAATCTTCAAGGAGAGAGCGATAAGACAATTTGAGCCCGATGGCGCTCTGAAAACAAACCAACAACTGTCCCCCATTCCCAGTTTAGCTGACTTGATCTGATTGACAGGGACGTTGGTGTGCTCCACAGCCACCAGCAGCCCTCCAGAATCCAGTATAGCGTAATGATGGGGGCCTTTGAGGGCCAACAGCCACGAGTAGCCGCCATCATCAGACACATACACGTCAGGGGAGAGAACCGATTCTGAGTCTCCAACACTTCCTGTAGACACGGACAAGAGTGGTGATAAATGACACCATGTCACCTGAGTGGTTGTTTGGTGTTTCTTTTACCATGAGCCAGAACCAGACCCACGGCGTTGGGCTGCGACAGAGGCAACATGGGAACATTCATCTTCATGGTGGTGCTGTAGGAGGCGTGGATGTGAAGTCTGCACTGTAGAGACGCAACAATTAAGCTGAAACAGCGTCACCGATTCTACAAAACCCAGCCAACCCTAACTACCTAACTAACCCTAACCCTGGTACATCTGCACCGGCAACATGACTGTAATGTCTCAAGGTGTGTGTTTCTCACTCTCTTGGGCCTGTTGGTGGAGGTCTCAGAGTCACACTGGCTGCTCTGTGGAGAGCGCAGCACCTGCCATTTAGCGCCCTGGTCGAACGTGACCACGGTCTCTACGACACCATCTGCAAAGCCGATAAAAATACAAACTGTAAACTTTCCCCTTTAGAAGACAATGAGACAGTGTCGCTGGGGACATTTTGCCTCGTTTTTACATATGCTCTAGCGTAACTTCCTGTTTTCTGCTGCCCCACTGTGTGAGTGTGGAATCAGTGTGTTAACTCACCCTCCGTGAGCACGCTGGTCATGTAGACGCCCCGGAGCGACGTGATGGCGGTGAAGTCCGTTTCGCTCCCTGTTGTGGTGTAAAGGTGCCGTTCCAAAGACTTGGAGAAGACGGCTCCCCTGTCGTCTGACACGTAAATAGTTCCGACCCCTGAGTCTGCTCACATAAGCACCAGACAAAAAGATCGTCAAGCGTCAGTATCACTAGCTACCAACACCCTCAGTCATTCCCACCTCCGGGGTCGTCCACGTGCATGAAAATCATGTCCCGGGTGGCTGCCAGGATGGAGTAGAACTGTTCGTGGTTGACTGAAGGAAGCTGAGCGATGTTCCACACCTGCCCTCCATCCACAGATACATGGATCATACGCTCAGTACCCTAACACACACACACACACACACATGAAAAAAAGCAACGCAAAGCTGCAACACCAACACATTTTACACACGTACCGTCCCAGTCATGATGGAAGCAAACACAAAGCGTCCCCCCAGAACAAAAGAGTAAACTCTTGTTGCGATGGTCTGGAAACTTCGCCCGTAGTCTGCCGTCTTCCTCAATTCCAACGAGCCTCTGTCGTCTGACAGAAACATGTGTGACTGGATTCGGCCCGTTTTCACATGTGCGACTGACAATCGCGCGGCTGCACTTACTGCATGATCTGTTGTGGTTTGTAGTAAAGTAGATGCTGTTTTTTTGGCCCCTGCATGGGAGAAAATAGGGGAGAGAATAGAAATCACCAATTAGGGTTGTGGTTTCCAGATGTGTGTGAGTGAGTTGCACATCAATGCCCCCCCCCCCCCCCCCCCCCCCTTGTGGTTTTCTTTATTGTGAAAGAAGATGCCTTTTTTCCACGGTGCAGATATTAGGCTTTTCCTGGACCGTGGCCTGAATAAGAATGACTTTGCTGACTCATGATTCGCTCTGCAGTCCATCTCGGCCGGAGCCTGAGCGACAGCTGCGGCCACGCAGCGCCGCAACGGCGTTCCCACAATGCAGCGCTGATGACCACACGCTGACACCACAACCCCATGTGAACTTTGGTGACCACACTAAAGTAGGCCCACGACAACGATCCAGCTGAGAGGGAGACAGCTGGGATAACAAAAAAATGGGCAAAACCGCACACAGGAACTCCAAACACACACGGCTTCAGGCTACTTTGTGAGCAAACACAAATGACCCGTGTCCATCGACAACACCGCTTAATAATCTGCTATCTGAAAATGAAACGAGATCATCTACTCACATATAAATACAAGCCAGCACCGTGACCTGGACTGTATAAGCCACATTCCACCCTATCATTCACTACAAAAAGCTTTGGTAGGTTTCACTCGTTTAAGTGTATCTGGCTCCAGATTTATAAAGTGTAACTCTTCCATGAGAAATTAGGATTTATTTGTCTGTAGGCTTGAGACCGAACTGTGGTTAGATGAAATTGGCCTCTGGTAAAGGGGAAAACAGTCTGGAATGCACCCTTATTGTCCAGAAAGTGTGAAACAGAACACTTTGAATAATAACAGATTTTTGGAAATGGGATTGGATCAGCAAAATATCATTTGCAGAAAGAATATGAACCAGAAATGCCCAAATACCGTGGTTAAAAAGAAATAATCAATCACCACTCATATTCAGAAGAAGTAAGATATTAATACTCATCCAAAAAAATAATCGTTTTACTGTAAATAATTCGTTTTTCGGCTCGAATTTAATTATAGAAAAAAAGTTTCTCACCATCTGACCAGACAGACACTGTCATGAATTTTCCGCCAGGTGGCGCCAAAGTCTTCAGATAACCAGAGGTCCAACTGGAGGGAAAAGAAACAGTCGAAATGATTCAGTTAATTGATGGAGCTGCAGTAAATCAGGTCTGGACTAAAGCAGAAGAGCAGGTACCATGACGCTGAGCGTCAAAATGATGTTGCAGTCTCCCGGGTTGTACAGCATCTGAATGAGCGGCTCAAACGGAAGGTCAACCGGGTCAAAGGTCAAGCCGAAGTCGCGCGACCGAAACAGCCGAAACCCACTGGTTTCTGAAACATCACCTGTGAGCATCACCTGAATTCAGCACAGAGTAGAGCTTTGAATGGAATCCTCTCCGAGGCCGCCACAACAAAGATGCTTTCCGTCTCCCCCCCCGCCCTCGCCTCACCTTTCCCGAGTGGTCAGGACTGATGGCGATGCCGAAATCCGTGTGGATGAAGGTGTGGTTGATCAGGTGAGTCACATCCTGGAAGGTCTTCCCGTGGTCTTTGCTGGAACGGTGAGAGAGCAGCAGTTACAGCCCCAAACTCCAGCAGTTCTACACCCTTAAAATGGAACGCGCGGCGTCACGGTTCAGGTATTTCTCACCTCCTATAGAGGTTGGACTGGGCAAAATGCACCATGAACAGCGGCACCTGAAACGTTGTCAACACCAGCAGCACCTGGGAGATGAGACATTAAAAACAGTCCCGTTCCCTCTTTTTCTTTCATTTACATGAAATGTACATTTCTTCCATTTACAGGTCACAAACTCACCCCCGAGGCGTCGCCCACCCAGGCCAGAGACAGCGAACTCATGGTCTTCACTTTGAACATAAACTGAAAGAAAAGGCAGAAACAGAACTGCTCAGAAATACATTGCTATGTTTCACGTGCTTCCCATACACAGGGATGGGGGCAACATTCCTCCGGACTCATCCAGACACCTGGTTACAACCCTTTGCAGTAAAACACAATATTTTAGTCTTGCTGCCTATTTTAGTCTTGCTTGATACTTGCTGATGTTAGCGTCTGTGCAGACACGCTCCTATCATAACCAGGCTGGTGTTACTATTCAGCCTTTACAAACCTGTTATTTATACCACCTGCTTTATAACTTCTTTTTTCCATAATTCAATGAATAATGCTTTGGGTGTCGTTCGGCAGCCTGAGATCAGATTCCAAAGGGGATGTGAGCTTGTTGCTCGCCGGACGGCCGAGAGGACAGCAGCAATTGTCCCAACTGTCCAGTGTGTGTGACCTACATTCCTGTCTACATGACAAAGCCGCGGTCGGCGAAGAGGACAATTAGAGGCGGCCAGACAACACAGAGAAATCCACATTCATTAAACATGCGCGCAATTCTGCTCATAAACTACAGATAAGCAGAAAAACCACTGGAGGTGAGAGGGAAAGTTGAGCTTCACACTTCGGCTTCAGTTGTGCTCTGCATCCAAACAGCGTTCCAGCCTTTTGATCCAGAGTGAGGCTCAAGTGCTCATTTCAGCAATGCTCACAGTCTGGCACAGGAACAAGGTCCCTCTCCTCCTCCCCCTCCTTTTACATGCAGAACAGGGATGTTTACAAGGTGGGTCCTGCCTGGTGCAGTCTACATACGGCTCTATAAAGCCACAGGAGAGGGCCTGCTGGACGCTCGTAAACAGCTCCAGTGGAAACTGGCCATCCAAGAGCATGAACGAACATTTCCATCCCCCTGTCTACGTAGTCACATCTAAAAAAGAACATTTTCAAAGACTTTTTATACCCTAACCTTTACACATAACTATAAAAAATGACACAGGTGAAAGGCATGTTGGGTACTGCTACTGTACCAATCTTCACGACCAGACTCGTGACAGCTGCATATTAGTTTCCCAGCACTACAAGGCTGTATTTACATCAGGCTTTTCTAAAGGTGCTGATGTTAAATAATCTCCATCCCTCGTATGGAGCACAGGTCACTGAAGGATGTGGAGAGGTGAGGAACCTGAGCCTAATCACAGAGGGGCGCGTTGAGCCTGTTTGGCGTGTCCTCATAAACCTGACGTGACCTTCACACGTGGGAGAAAAAGGCCCCGTTTCATGTCCACACGGACAACGTCAATCTTGAGAGTACAGTGGGAAGTCCTCTCTAAGCCTCCAGAAACCACCACAATCGCCTCTTTCTGGCCGTTTTGTTTATAAAAATTCAAAAGCGAGGACAGACGGAATGAAAACTCTACCATAAACTGGTTCATATATTATTTAATGCCCCGGCCTTCAGGACAACCACAAGAGGGCGGCTGCAGGTAAAAAAAAGAACCTTTGGTAATATTAAAAAACAGATTTTTTAGAATTCAAGCATCTGTGTGTGTTTGTGTTTGTGTGTGTGTGTGTGTGTGGGGGGGGGGGGGGTTCTGGCGGCAGAAGGTGATAAAGATGGTGAGGAACAGCTGTTTCAGTGGTCAGCCTTTTTGTGTATCCAGATGTGTTTAAGGATCTTTGTCTCCTCCTTGACTTTTCTTTGGCCTGGGCAACAACGGCTCTTGTCACCTCTTTGCAGTTTTGGGCCGTGTGCTCGGTCCAAAGTTAACAAAGCTGCCTTTTCTGCTGGAACACTAATTGTGTAACTGCTTTAACCTCATCCAAGGGTCCAAATACAGGCCCAAAACGTGGTTTACGGCCGTCTGGCATGTGAAGAGCTTCTACCAAAGTGATGAATATTTATGAGTATTTGACTTGTTGTTCTCTTAGTGCGTCCGCCGTGCAACGTACAACCCTTCACCCTCTCCCTCCCCTCTCGACATCAACTTAAATGCTTTCCTTGGTGCTGCTACAGCTGGCTGGGACCCAGTTACACTCTGAAAAAGAACAAGCCTCCATGTTTATTTGGTCAGTGGGGACGGACCGAAAGGATGTCGAGGAGGAAAAGAAGAATCAGCAGGCCTGTCTGAGTCGGCTAAATGAACCGCCTGTGAAACAAGCAGGAAAAACTGACAAAAACATACAACCGCCTTATTGGGCCTTAAATTGGAAAAATAAACCCTTCCACTGAAGAATCGAATCTGCTGATGTGCTCTGAACTCAGGCCAAGTTCTAATGACAGACAGGTGAGACTCACATCCAGATCGGTGCTCAGATCAAGTCAAAAATGTGGGGAATGTCTGCGAGGGAGAGGAGGAGTCTGTCCTCCTTCAGAGTCACGTCTAGGCTCCGGAGTTTGTGGAGGTGTGATGTAATTTCTCCACACAAAGGCTGTCCTGTGGCGTGCTGTACTTTTAAAACAAGTTGTTTTTCCTCAACATTCCTCTGGACAGCTGGGTCCTTCTTGCTCATGTAAACTCTTATTACCACATGCTCAGTGCCATAACACTGAGAGGTGTCGTCTGAGGTGTCCTTGGTGTATAAGATGAGTTGGACTGTTCCAAGAGTGTGACTAAATGTTTACAGGCGTGTGTCTGCCATAATTATTGGTGTATGAGTATTTTAACCCACAAACCGCTGCCTGCTGTCAGTAAAAGGAGCTTCCTGCATCATAAAAACTCCCTCAGAACAACAGATTATTGATCGTCCATCTTTCTACATAAACTGTCTCAGAGGAATTATTAATTAAAGAATACATTCCCATTCGGGAAACCTCTGGATCTATTTGTTTCACATGAGGCCACCGTAGGTGAGGCCAGGTTTGGTGACAGGTATTTAATTCCTGCACCCATGAATGCTGCTAAAATCTTGCATACGTAAATGGTCAATATGGAATAATTCATTTCTGTTTTCAAATGCTGCAGTTGCAACAATCTTATTCTTCTGTCCTTGTAATTGAAAAACCCCAGTAAATGACATGATGCTGCGTGACACAAGAGAGGGAAGTTTAAAGGTTTGACATGTTGTGTGTCATGCAAAGAGAACAATTGTTTCTTGGATTGTGTAGTTGATGGTGGCGCGTTTGTTGTTTACAGCAGCTCCATGTGCTGCCAGTGGAAGCACTTCAGGAAAGCAAACGCTTCCCGGATCCTTACACTTTATTGCTTTAATGGCGGGGAAAGAAACCCGAATGGTCCACTTACTGAATGGGTGTCTTCTCGCAGGGTCGCTTCGAGCCCGGGCGGAGCTGTGCACGTCTTTTCATTCAGTCCTGGGCTGCCTTTCGAGAGCAGCGACCCCTCCGAAGTACGTGGCCCCTCATCATTCCCAAACTCCGTCTGCAGCCTCCTCGCATCCTTTTCCTCCCGCTGGAGTGCGGAGCCAAGCGCGGACGACAACAAACCAAGCGAGAGAATCATACGAGACGCAAGGGTCATGTTTAACAGACGACCGTGCAACTTTAAAGACGGCCACAAACTCTTCTTGTCCCAGCATACCCCCCCTCATCACCAAAAGCATCCTCACTGACGGCCCATTCACCGCGGCAGCTGATTGGTCAGCGCCAGAATGATCAGCACGCTGATTGGACGAGAGGAATCTTCCTTTTCCGGGATGTCAGTTATTTTCTGGGGTCACACTGACCCCTGGTGGAAAGATTGCGCAAAAGCCTGGAGAAACGATTTCCTGTTGGATCTCGGAGATTTGGTTTTCCTCGAACTTTTTAATGATTCCGAGAGAAAGAGGGGAGGGGGAACACAAACAGAACACCGAGGATGAGGGTTAAGCCTTTCCCACAGCAATAAACGTTTTGCTTCACCAAATACTGTGGTGTCAACAGATCAGCGGCGGCGTCCCCAAATGTCCAGTGATTTATATGCAAGCTGACGCTAAAAGGCTGCTTTCACATTTATGGCACTGGTATTTGCACATTCATATGTTTTACAGCATGAAAAGGAGGGAGGTATTTTATACCCCCCCCCCCCTTCAAAACTACCCCTCACGTCTAATATATAATTCTGTTTACATTTTACATGACATGAACACGAAACCAGCCCGTTTGATAAAAGTTTTGATAGTGTACATTTCAGTGGACATTGAATTGAATTAGATGTGACCAAGGTTCAGACTTTAAGATTTAATTGAAACTTTTGAAGCCCACAATGACGAGAGCCATAGGAGATGAAGCCCCATCCCCCCCACCGCCCTCCCGCCTGTTTAGTGAAGCTCTGTAAAAGGCAGCAGGGCCCAAAATGTAGAGAATGTAAATACAGATGTTTGCATCAGGGTGCAGGTCTGAATCCTGCTGTTACATGATCCGAGTGTGAAGGGAAAAATATCATTTCTAATCATCCAAATCATACACAATGTGTCAAACATGGTGGATGGGGTATATAACAAACCCCCCTTCCCCCCCAAAAAACTACAAAAGGTAAATTAAGTAAAAGAATTTAATAGTCATCTAAATATTAGCTACATTTAAGCTATTCTGTTGTTCTACTGTCGTAAAATGAAGATTCCAAAAACCATTTGAATACAAGTTTAATTGTTGAACTGATTGGTAACAAAAATACCCCCCCCCCCACTGTTTTCCTGCCACTCAGACGTAAGCGCTGCTCAGAGTTGTGCAGATGCTGAGAGACAAGAAGTACTAATTAGCACATGACAAAAGAGGCTCCTCTTCTGCTTGTGGATCATTGATGTGCTGCGGTGACGTTCAGCCCAGGCGTACGATCACATCCCCCCCTGCCCAGAACCCCGAGTCTTTTTCATCTTCAGATATCCTTGATAACATCCTCCAGCTCCTCTTTGGAGAACATGTGGAAGGTCTTCCCGGGCTCTACCGTTGCGAGCTAGAGGGGAGAGATGAACAGCGCCGGCGTGAGTCTCAGCAACAGACGGGCCACCGGAGAGTGTCGTCGTAACGACGAGCAAGTGTTTGAACTGGGAGCTAACCTCGATGTTGGTGGCGTTCAGCTTCTCCTCCATCACCTGCTTCAGAATAGTCAGGGATGATTTGATGGCATCCTTCAGTGTCATGGACTTGTTAAAAAACAAGAAGCCGGAATTAACGGGATCGTTTGATCCTGATGGTCTCCATGACGTTCAACCTGCTGAACCATTGTCCTCATTATCATGTGACTACTCAGCTGATACCTTGTGGTAGACCTCCTGTAGAGAGCTCTGAGCTCCCTCGGATGCAGAGCCGATGGCACGAGCGTCACACTGCACGAACGTTCCTGATGGGTCCATGTGGTACCTGCGCTCACAAACCCAACAAAAAGAACTCTCAGGTCTCACCGGTGCGTGTTTGTGTTTGTAATTCCAAATTTTTACTCACAGCTGAGGCCCTTTCTCATCCACGCCACCGAACAGAAGCGCTACGCCGAATGGTCGACTCTGTACGGGTCACAAATCAGAAAAGAATAAGAGATTATGACATTTTCTTGGCTAAATATAGGATATGAGGAAAATGACTGGCCATGGCTCCGGGGTCAGCATCCTCCTCTCCAAACTGCAGGGCCAAATTGGACACAGCCTGCGTTACGCTCTCCACCGTCATCGTCTCATTGTACGTGAACCAGTGGTTCTGAAGAAGAACGCAGAGATTCATAGATAAGAGTAATTAAACAGTCAAAATTACAACATGCCGAGTATTTGTACCTGTGTTTCCACTCTGGCTTTGTCAATTAGAGTCTTGGCATCGGCTATCAAACCACTCATAGCACAACCTTGGAAACAGAGAGAACATGAAGTAAGACGCTGTGGACCTGCACGTTCTGCAGCATAAAGACTTGACTTGTGTGGTCAAACTGGGAGAAATTAACTTTAATTCAAGACTCATACTGTTATAATCAGAGGTTTGCATGCAAATTTGAGTTGCATACCAAGGAGCTGATGTTGAGTTTGTTTTTTTTCACCTACCAATGTGACTGTCAATCTCCACAATCTTTTCAATGCTGTTGGGCTCCATCAGAGGAGAAGTAATCCTTTTCTCCACTGCCAGACAGACCCCCTCCGATGTCTGGATGCCAATAGCTGTGGACCCCAACTAAGAAAAAGGTCCAAACAACAAGTGTCTTCAGTCGCTGCATAAAACATAACGAAGGACACGTATTGATTGAACATTTATTACATATAATACTCACCTTTATAGCCTCTATGGCATATTCAACCTGAAACAATCTTCCTTCAGGAGAGAATGTGTTTACACCCCTGTACAAGATTTGTATGTTAGATTGTCGTTAAGTTAACAATGACAAAATGCACAGCTGAGATGTGAGAAATATCGAAACGTTTTAAAGTTTAACTAAAGATTTCGCAAAGGAAGAAAAAGAACGACATCGAAAGTGAAAGCATAATGACTAGGTAAGGAAACGCACTGATGAAAACTGCAAAAGTAGCAGAATTTTTTTTTAATTAAAAACAATGTTGAAAATGTAAGTAAAAATCTTAAAATGCACGTGTTAAAGATGGATTAGCAGTAGCGACAGTGTGGCTGCAGAAAAGCCCACAATAAATGACAAAGCAGTTTGCGAGGAACCAACCTGTCATATTCCGATCTTGTCAAAAACATCTTTAAAAGTTCGACTCGGGACCTGTGGAAACAAAAGAGTCGACAGTGTAACAGTGCTATGGAATACCAGCAACTCTGAAAAGTAACCGGTGTTTTCTGGGACACCGCTTATTAGCTAGCCAGTTAGCTGCAGTGAACACCAAGCATGCTAGCCAAATGACACGACCATTCACCGAAAGCAACCGAAAGTAAAATAGTGAAGTACATCTCAAATCAGTACGCGGACAATACAATAATATACAGAAGACAGTATAGCGTCAACTATGCCTAATTTTTTTAAATAAAATGCCTTAATAGACTGTTCTACCTTTAGCCACAAAACCTTGAATGAGTTCGCTTGTTTCAGGGGAAGCGTTTCAGGTGTTACAGCTAAAAGCGCCGGTCGTGAACAAATTGAGAAGAAGGATTCCGGGTGCAGATAGATATTAGTAGTATATATTGTATGGATAAATATATTACATAAGTCTATTCTTTATTTGTGTACTGTACATTGTTACCCAACCAAGCCACTTAAAATGCATATACCTACCAACGTAGGTATATGCATTTTAATCAGCTAAAATTATTTTAAAACAAAGAAACAAGGTGGTATTTTAATAAGGTTGACATGTGGGAAATAATATGAATATACATAATGGTGTGTCTGTATGTGTATATTTATTCATAATACTGTATATTGAACATAGCATAATTTATTGAATTTATTGAGGAACTAAAGTGAGTAGTTGGGTTGCTCGCAGTCCCATATGGTCTAGCGGTTAGGATTCCTGGTTTTCACCCAGGCGGCCCGGGTTCGACTCCCGGTATGGGAACTCACTTTTGAGCAATAAAATGACATTATAAATTATTTCTTATACATAAAAATTAAAAACACTAATTTTGCTAACTCATCAAATATTCTCCTCTTGCTCGTCTATAATACATTACAAAGGTAAATCCCACTTCTGTTCACTTTTGAAAGCATATTATTATATTATCTTTGGAAATTTTGTAAAATATTGACAATTCAAGATGTCATAAAAAGGCCACTGAGCGTCGTCTTTGAGCAGAGTCGCACTGGACTAATTACGCCAGATGGGAGACGCGTTCGTCCAGTTCTTGTGAAGTCGCGTTCGCCCAGTTCGCAAGTATTTAATCTAAATTTCTATCTAACATCCGACTTAATCTTAGTTATTCCAAACTTTAGAATTTTGTGCGATGCTTGTTAACCAAATGCAATGGAGCATTTAAAGCAGTGACAAAATGAGTGCAAAAGAAGAATGTTTATTCCGATAGTACATGCAAAGTAACTGAAGCGTAACAAGTAAATGCGAAAGAGATGTCTGTTTTGAAAGTCCTCTAAAACGTTTAATAAAAAATAAAGCAGACGATTTTCCCATAAGATGGGACGTGCACAGGCCAGTGGTGTCGAGTTTCATTTCCCGGGTGGGATCAGTTCTGTTTGGATCCTGTGCAGAAGTGTCGATGCTCTTCTTCAAACTGACCAAATCCAGTCCCACAGCGGCTGCTAGCCCAGGAAATCTAAGGTGGGAACCCTCGAAAAGTCAAATTTTGTCACCATGAAGACAACGAGCATCGTTCTCCAGGCTCTCCGCTTCACCTACAGTAAGTTTGCAAGATTGTTTCCAACAGCTCAGGTGTTTTCCAGGCAACACATCCTTGGAAAACCATCAGGGTGACGCTTCGTAATATTTAAGACATTTTCAAGACCAGCTAATGTGTGAGGGAAATAGACGATTGGTGTCATTTGTGTCATATCATCACCAAAAACCTTGCTTTGTAAGAATGAGAGTATTTATGATGTTAAATCTTTTTTTACAGTCTTTGCAACCTGTCTCCTCACTACAGGTATGTTTGTGCGTGTGTGCGTGTGTTCAAAGTAAAGTAACCAATATCATCCTTATGTTTGTGGATTTTATATTGCTGGTATAAAATACAATTAAAGATTATTATTAATCATCCACCCTCAAGATGCTCTGAGACCTCCAACATGCAGAAACTGGAGACTAAATAATCAGTTATCTTTAATATTTGTGTCAAGGGAGTTCATTTAAAAAAAAAAAAAGTCCCCAAACTGTGAATGTCTGTTTCTTTCCACCCTTCCTGCCCTCCAGCATCAGGCCAGTCAGACAGCAGCAGTATGGTGGTGGCTGGGTACAACGTGAGTGCCCCTGCTGGATCAAAGGTGGTGCTGCAGTGTGTAAGCGGCCGTATGGTGTGGACCAGGGACATGGCGAGGGACAGGCAAAGGGTGGTCCACTGGGACCTGTTCCGGGACCACCCAGACTATGCCATGGAGAGGGTGTTGGATATGTTCTCTGCAGGAGACCAGAGAATCTACAACTCCTACAACAGGGGCCGGGTCGGCCTGAGTCCAACCGCCTTCACGGATGGGAACTTCTCACTGGTCATCAAAGGTCCGTAGATGATGCTTAGATGATGGTTGATGTTTCCACAAAAGGAAAGCTCTCGTCCACATAAATTAAGTGAACATAGAACCAGCAAACCTTTAAATAACGCCCGTCCTGGCCTGTTTGGTTTCTGCCCGCGACCGCAGGCGTGACGATGAACGACAGAGGCCTGTACTCCTGCAACCTTCACCACCTCTACTGCCAGCTGCACGAGATGATCAAGATTCAACTCAACGTCACAAAATCGCGTGAGTCCGACACGTCCGTCGTCAGCACGTGCCCCCCGCGGCGCCGCGCCGTTAGCTCACCTGTCTGTCTTTGGGCGTCGCCAAGGCCGCAAAGAACAGAGCTTCTGGGACGGACAGAAGCCGGTGTACGTGGTGCTGCTCGGCAGCACCGTCGTCCTGCCGTGCATCAACCGGCGGAAGGTGTGGACGGACTGGAGCGAGGAGGAGGACGACCAGCAGGTGTGAGCGCTTCACCCTTGCGGCCATTTTAGAGGGACAGTCTGGAAATGACACCTGTGTTCTCTTCTGTGACGGCCCCCAGGTGGTTCACTGGGACCGCCAGGCCCCCGGAGTCGGCCACGACCGGGCCGACCGGTTGGTCGACCTCTACTCCTCTGGGGAGCAGCGCAACTACGGGTCACAGTTCCTCCAGAGGAAGATGAACATCAGCAGCCGAGCCTTCACGGACGGAGATTTTTCGCTGACCGTCTCTGACCTGCAGGTTTGTGACTCAGCAGAATCCAGGAATTCCTGATCTCATATGTTATATTATTATTATTATTATATATAGTAATATATTATTATATTACTATAAAAGCAACACACTAATGGACATTTGACAAAAAAGATTGAGGAGCAAAGACAATAGCTCATTTTAAAAAAAAATAAGCTGCTAAGTGTTTCGGCCCATTTTTCATATAACGGGCGTTTGACAGGTTTATTTACTTGGTTTATGAGGAAAATAACATGCAAATAATTGGAAAGAAAAGCTCCGTCACGTCAGCGATTATTGCTCTGTTGGGAAAATGAGGTTGACAGTAATATGAGAGATGATATTAGCATCACCAAACGCGACCAGGATCAAACCATCTGTGCCATTTGTGGTGCGAGAGGGAGAAAATATCTAAGGGCGTTTGGACCCTCGGGAGTCCCGACTCTCAATAGGACTCGTAAATCAAGGCATTTAGGTCAAACTGTGGTTCAGAAGGCCTCTGGGATTCAGGTGGAATGAGGTCCAGATTTCCACTTCGATACAGCCAACGCTCAGCTGACTTTTCGTCATGTTTTCTTCTTAGATTCCAGCCATTGAATCAGTTCTTGAATCAGTCAAAACATCTTGAAGGTGTTTACGCCTTTTTTTGTTCTTCTCTAAAATCACGTGCGGAGTCCCGGATTCTTAACCTTTTGCTGGGAGACGTTCCTCCGAGTCCTTGCCTGACCCGTCGTGACTCACGGGGGTCACATGGTGCGAGGTGTGAGCCATCACGCGGGAAGGCCGAGCACTATTATCCACGTTGCATCCACCCGGGAGAAGTTATAACTTGTTGTGTTGTTCGAGCTTGCAGCCTGAAAAAAAGACAAAGTAATGAATATTTTTGTAATAAGTGCTGACTCTTGGTGAAATTCCCCTTTTGAGAGTGAGAGTCACACACATTGAACCCTTTAGAGAAGTAGATAAATGCCAATAATTACAATGGTTTTGGGTGGTTCAGACTCCACAATGTAACAAAAATACAGGGAAAATTCTTGTTTTAAAGTAAGGATACAGAGGAAATAGGGTAGAATTCAATAATCTCCCTCCATCATCTTGTAATCTCTGTTTTGCATCTTCTGCCAGGCTACTAAAATAAAAAATATAGATTTATTACAGAGGTATTAAATAGAAACAGCATTTAAAGTGCCCTTAAAATGTCTAGACTACGCCGATTTGGATCAGAAAAAAATAAAACCAGAATATTCTTTTGATGTTGAACTGTTT